>NC_079148.1:2700000-3000000 GCF_945859685.1 Eupeodes corollae | reverse complement strand
TTGCGAAAAAATTCAATCTGTTACTGTTGATATTATTTAGTTTTGTAAATGAAAATGGACTAACTGGGCTTTTTGGCAAGAGAAAACAATAGAAAAGATAATTAAGTTTCCCTATGTTTCCACCAAAGGTGTATCTCAGTTTAGAGTAGATAAATCTTTTTGGTATTTCTACCATACAAGAAGATTTAAAACTGATAAAGTTTGACAGCACTTTCTAAAATGCAAATGGTGTTTCGATGTTTCTTATGAAGTGCAAATGAGATAGTTTGATTCGAGTTGAACAATGAAGAACTGAATAGTTCAGCAACATATAAGAATACGCTACCAACTCTATGTGCATTTTTTTTAATTCGATTAGAACAAAACTATACTTTTTGTACACAAACATGCAAATAAACAGACCATAATGCATTATCTGTAAATCCCACTTCTCCACACAGGATTTTCTTCACAAATTTTGGATCGACTCCAATCCCCGACCGGAATCGAGTCAAATAAAACTCATTTAAACTCGATTCAGATATATACAGAATTGAAACGAGATTCAATATCGCTTCATTACCACATGTTAATGTAATAGTCTACGAACAAACCCCTTTCTTGAAGTTTTCATTTTATGTCAAAGATTCAAGATCTGACTTCGACTGACATCGTATATCTTAAAAGAAAATGAGTCTCCGCTACTTTCTTCACTCATGATAATTTTAATAAATTCATTTCTACTGGACAGTTTCTAAATCAATGGAAATTGAAAAGTGTTATTTGTAAGCAGGTGCAAAAAAAATGGTTGTAAACTTCTGTGCAATACCTAAAATCTTAACAATTTCAAAATTATTTGAGCTTATTGTTAAAGATCATTTATATTTTAATATAAAAGAACATTTTTGTGTGGAACAGCACGGATCATTACATTACATTACATTTCACATTACTCAGCACATAAATGTACAGAGTAAAGAACACAGCACCTTAAGCGAACAGCACTGATCAATTTTTTGAATATGGTTTTAAAGTAATACCATCTACACAGATCTTATCAAAGTTTTTGATTCAATATGTCATAAAATCATTACAGCTAAGCTTAAAGTTGTTGGTATTCATGGTTTCCTTTCAAATTGGATATCAAGCTATTTTTCTAATAGAACGGGAATTTTTGTCTTTTGCGTTATAAAAGTTCTTTCTAGAGTCCCTCAAGGAAGTTACAAAGTTCCGCTTCTTTTTAACATATTTGTCGATAATATTCCATTTCTTCTCTAAAATTATTTTTGTTTGATGTATGCTGATGACATACAAATATATTTGTTCATTAAAAAAGTAATGATTAGCAAAAACTTCGAAATGATTTAAATATTCTCTCAGATTTGTGTAAAAAAATGTTCTTCCAATAAATATACAAATATACACCACTTCGGAGTTTAGTTCCAATGATTTATAAATATAAACTTTTGAATCAAATTCTTGATCACTAATACGATATTCATGATCTTGGAATAATTTTTTATGTGATTTTAATCACTGTTAAATTGACCTATCACAACCACAGTAAATGTTAGTGCTGATATGATTTATTTATTGTCAAATAACCAGATTATCTGATCAACTAATTAGATAAGGTTGAGTTAAAAACTTAAAACTTAAACTATTGTTTAATTTCATTAAAAACACTCCAGTTGTGCAATCACTTTGATATTCTGTCTAAGATTTTATACATAAAATGGAATTTGATGGATTAAATAATTTTCAACGATTCATCATAAATCCTTAACTATGGTAAAATTCAAATTTAGTTAATACAAATACTAAGGGTGTAGGCTATTGGTAAAATCAATGTTAAGTACTTAATGTTAATAGTTAAACCAACTTAGAGATAAGCTAGGTTGTTAGGCATGCACTGGTGGAAGCTTCAATTTGGAAGTTTTTTTTTTATAACACAAACCAAAATTCTTTCAAAAAACCTAAAATCAGAATTACGGGACCAGCTACTTTGGTGGGTTTTTTAACTAAAAGAAACAAATTGGTTAAAAGAATAACTCATTTTTTTACAAGGATGAACGTAGTTGTAATAATTTTGTTTATTCTGACTTTTGAAAGTATTCTAAATAATTTTACTGAAGAAAAAAAAACCCTCAAGGAATTTCGATTTAAATTAATTTCAAAAGCCATAAAAGTATAGTGCTGCTCATGAGGAACCGCATGCACTATAAGAGTTCTTTATTGAAATCATAAAACAAATTTAAAACTTATATAAAATAATCCTTTAATGTCGAAATTTAAGTTATAAAAACTTGAACACAAAACATCTTACGATACATCGTGTCTCCTGAAATAAAGGTTATACCTTCAACGAGAAAAGTTTTTACGGGAGGAGAGATAAACACAAAAGAAATTGTCTACGATGCTGTGTATTGCCAATACTGTACACACACCAGAAGTAGACCAAAAGGGTCTACAGACAATTCCCATAGACTATAACCAAATGTATCAAACACCTGAGTTGGCATAAGCTTCAAAAGTTGTGTCTCTATTGAACTACACGTTTTGGATATAAAAACATATATAGGTTTTCTATTGCATTCTCATCGCACAAACATTTTCTAAGCATCGACAAAGGTATTCCAAAAACAATAAAGCATACCATTTATTGTCAAATAAGTCCTTAAATGCTATAACTATTACTTTTTAAGACCCAAGAAGAAAAGGAATAAAATAGTAAGGAAAGGTTTCAAAATCATATTAAAAACTTTATTCAGGAAATGACAAAAACTGAGTTTTAAGGCTTTAAACTTTAATTTGTCATGTTTGTTTTTATTTGAAAAATTTAATTTCAATTTAATTTTGTTTTCTGAATAGTTTCTGTCTATTTAAACAAATATAATATATTTTGTCAACCAAAAAATATCAATTTTCTTGCATGTACAAATTTCTTTCAAACTATCCTGAAATCTATGCCAAATGAAGTAATAAATTTTGTTACTTTCTTACGTTTAAAGTTAACAGTTTATCTTTGAACATTAGACACAAAAATAAAACTTAAATGTATATTTCACTAAGATTCGAAAAAAAAAGATAATAAAACCGAAAAATGTTATAAAATTATTTAGAACGGTGTCCTAAAGTGAAACATCAGTTTTATTGAAAACTTAATCAAACTTATCTTCCGGACCTAATCGTAATCATTACGTCCTTATAAAGTCGTTGAGTTTAAAATCTATTATCTCTTAATGTTCAATCCACGCGAATTCATCGTAAATCAGAGTAAATAACTTCACTCCCTAAACTCCCTATAGAACTATCAATAATACAAGTTTCTCCCGATAGAATTTTCAGAATTCAAATAAAATTTCCCATTTAATTTTGTTATTTAAAAATCCAATAATAAACAGTCGAACCCACTTATTTCATCTATGTCTTCTTCAGTAAAATAAAGAAAATAGAGAAATATATGAACTCATTTATTTTTTTAGATTTAAAAGTTAAGTAAAACAACTCGGAATCCAAGCATTCTATAAATAAATCTATAGCAAAATCAAACCCAATACCCAATAAAATGCCTTTTTGTATTGTTTCAAACTCACTTAATCAACCTCTACTGTTCTTTTAAGAAAAATCCTTACAGGAATTTATTTTTCTTGCTTAAAACACGAATTTGCGTACCACAACGAACGTCATTCCACTTTCCTTCTTAAATAATTGTTCTTTAAAATAAAGTCCTGTGGCAAAGAAAGGAATTTCAACGCGAATATCTTCAACTCCAAGTTCTTTTGAACAAGGATATACGATGACATACAAAAGTAAAGGCAACATAAAGAGAAATGGAAAAAGAGAAATTGAATTTTTAATTGATTTAATTGCGCAGAGATTTCCGGTCTGAAAGCATCCGGAAATGCAAAAACAAAAAGTAACTCACATTCTTCGTTTGGTGTGTTTCATGCTTTGATTAACATTTAATGTTATGTCCTTATCAAAAAAAGTCTTTTGTGTCTGGCTTGATGACATAAAATTTAAATGCTATAATGTATATTTTCATTGATAGGACAGTCAAAAACTCGTATTTGCTTTTTACTGGAATTCTAAAAAATTCATTTGTAATGAAGTTAATTCTTAAAGTTCTAAATAACGTTAGAAGCCAACGAAAGTGACAACGATTCAAAACATAAATTCGAGTTTTAAAACTTACTTTTATTGATATCGTTTTAATTTTGTTTTTAACTTAAGTTGCGGCTCCTACTTTGTATTTGAAGAATAAAGCATTTAAATAATTTTTTAACAATTCAAATGTCTTTTCTATGCCAAAAACAACGTTGTTTCAAAAACTTTAAACACACAATCAGAAAAAATATACTCACCGGAGTATTTTCGAACCTACATATGTACATATATTGGGAAACTGCTTATAGAAAAGAACCACAAAGCCGAAGCAAATGCGCATCAACACATTGCAAATTAAAAAAACTAATATTTTATATTTATTTTATTAAAAAGTACAGAACAAATAAAAACATAAGAAATTTTACAAATTATTACAATGAAAATTATTGTTTATGGACTGAGGTGATATAAAACAAATGTTTTAATTTCCTTAATTTCAGATAGAATCCTGAAAACAATTTAAATTGGTTTTCAATAAAGATTTCGAAGCTCCTTAACTCTGATTTTTTCTCAATATTTTAGTAATGTTTTTTCTTTTTAATAAACTTGTTAATCTTTTAAGATATATTTTTCCTAGAAAGGTGTAAGTAAGATTTTATTTTATTTTATTAAACTTAAAAAACTTTTGTTTAAAACTCTTGTTATAAAAATCGTCTAATGGAAATATTGAGTAATAAAGCCACATCATCTATTTAATTTTTTTACTTGCAAAATAGAGGAAATATGTGCCAAATATTGCATTTGTATAAATTTCGAACTCGAGATTTTAATCGAACATGGCATTGCGATGGTAGAGAAGTCGAAAAAAGTGGGTCCATAGATTACGTCCGTATGTCTGTTTGCCCTTGTGACTACACCTTAAATCATTGGATAAATTTACTTTAAATTTAGAATTTTTCAGCCGATTTGCGCTACGCTTTTGGTGTCGTTATTATTATTATTTTTTTTTTTTCAAAAATCAAAAATTCGTGTTTGCTTAAAATGCAAACCAAGATATTTTTTTTTGAATTTTCTTTAAAATTTGTTTTCTAAACTTGGACTTCTTTTAATAATATCAAAAATATTTGTACTTATCCAAAAGGGAACCCCCCCCCCCCCCCCAAAAAAAAACACGATTTAATTTTTAAGTTTTTCAAAAACTAATAAACCGATTAAATTTGTTTCTATATAGGCTCTTATAATGTCTCAATAATATTTGATGATCAAAATTGTCATTGTTTTTATTTTTTATTTAAAACAAAAGTATTTAAATTTTTTACGAAATTGAAACTTAAAACGTTCTGGGTTCTAAATAACTACTAAATACTACAAATACTCAAACTAAAAAAAAGGCTGCGATGCCTGAAAATCTAGTTTTGGTAAATACATTTTTAGTCGAAAACAAATATTTGCCAATTAAAGTAGCATTTCTTACATTTTTACAAATTGGATGAATGAAATTAATTTGAGAAATATTAACAACCGAACATCGATGTTTACCAAATTGCATACTATTTATTTGTAGATTTTAGTTTTTTTTTATGAAAAAACAGACTGTTGGATCTAAAAAAAAAAAAACAACTACTGAATATCGAAAACAATATTTCCTGTTACAAAAAAAAAAACATGAAGACAATATTTTTAATTTTTAAAAAGCTTGTTAAGTCGAAAGTAAATTTTTAATACGTTTTAGTATTGTTTTTATAGGTTTCTATTTTTTTTTTTAAAGCTGTCAAAAAGAGTTTTCTCAAAACTTAACTGAATATTGTCAACAATATGTTTTAAAAGATTAAAATAGTTTAAAGCCAATATCTCAAAGTTTTGACCAATTTTGAGTAATGTTTTTTTTTTTGTTTCTTATTTTTTTTAACCCTGTCAATTTGATTTTGCTCAACATTTTAATGGATTGAAAAACGTTATTTTTCGTTGCAAAAAATTGTTTTGGAGATGAAATTCTTTTCTATTCGTAAAATTTTCGAGGTGACACATTTTTGTTTGGATTTTTTTTTTTTTTCAAAACTATGCTAGTTACAATATGTTAAAATATATAATTTAAAATTTAATTCAAGTTTGTAGAGTCATTGGTTCATAAGATATTTAGGGTTAACTAAAATGTTCACCTTTTTTTTAAACTGCTATGGTAAAAAAAACACCCACGCAATTTTCTTGAGAGCCATTTCCGCATCTTTCTGCACTGTTATATGTATACAAAAATTTAGTTGAAGTCGATATCTTTACTGGTTCTTGAGCTATGGACGACGAAAAAAACGTCGCGAACGTACGGAAGTATGAACGTACGTGCATACACACGCACAGACATATTTCTAAAGATTTTCTATTTCGGCTCTAGGGACCTTGAAACGTCGAGAAATGTCAACATTTTCAATTTGACAAATCGAACTCATTAAATAACTTCCTATGGAAATTAAAAAACGCTCTTACGATTTACAAATACATTTCTTTTGAATTAAGCTTTTTTGAGAAATCAAATGTCATTTAAATTTTTGAAACCAGGTACATTTTTAAATCTTAAAATACATTATATATTTTAAAACAGACTCTTTTGATAACTGATCAAAATCGTTCATTTTATTTCTTAATACAAATTAAAATGTTCTAGGTCAAAAAACGTAAACTCGTATTTTCTTAAAAACATCCGGATGTATTTTTATGAAATGGTGGCTAATTTTTAATTTCTTAATTCGTCTTCTTTCAATTTAAACATACGTATTTTTTGTATTACTATAAAGGTTTTTCGCCAAAGTGTGTTTGTAAATTGTATCTGTTTTTTGTTCAGATTTCTAAAAGTATTATTTTTTTTTAATTCCATATCTCCAAAATAGGTCAACATTGTTTTTACAAAATTAAAAATATAAAACGTAAATTTAATAACCACATAGTAAATATATTTCAAAAATAAATTGACAAATTTTATGTGTACACAATTAATTTTTAAAATAAAGCTCTAACGATTTTCGAAACAATAAAGAAAAACTATTTTTTAAAAATTAAATGACATTTAATTTTTTGTAGATGGACTTAATTTGCAGGTATATTTATTGTTTGATAAATTAAAGATCGAACTTCAAAATTAATGCATCACATCAAGTTTTTGAGATAATTCTTTTTAAAATTCGAGAAAAAAAAAACAATTAAATAAGGTTTTAAATGCCTAAATTTATGAAGAAGCTTTTTTCCAATATTTTCGTTTATATTTATCAAATTTATAATCCCTTTCTCCAATATTTATTTGAAATGCTTACATTATTTCATATAACATTCGAAAAATATTCATAAGTTGTTAATTTAAGCTGTCTTACAAAAATCTGAAAAAAAACTCGAAAATATTAATGCTAAACCGGTTTTGAACAGAAAAGAACAAAACGGCTTAAAAGTAAGTTTTGTTTTGTATCAAATCTGTTGTCTAAACAATTCTATTACGAGAATATAAAGTTTTTGAAATACTCGTATATAATAATAATAAAAAAATATAAAAATATCGGGTATTTTTAAAACTTGGCCAACTACTTAAAATTAAAGTTTGAATTCGAAATTAACACCAAAAATAAGCTCCAAAACGTATTTTTGAAAACTTTGAAAGTATTAAATTCAAGGTTTGCTCAAAAGTTTATTTAAATTCAATTAAAGACTCATTAATAATATGAATTTCGATCAGTGTATTTGGTTAATTTTGTATCTGTTTTGAAGATTGGTCTTATGTTCTTAATAAACTTTTCTAAATAAGTTGAACCATAAGCCAATTATTTATTCGTTATTTTAAAACTCTTCTATTCCAAATTAAAATGATTTTGTATAATCCTTAAAGCTAATACTAAAAGCTTATAATTTAGCCTTCAAACCGATAGCCAATATCATTTTAGCAACTTCTGATTGTTCTTTTGACTACAAATTTCAAGAGTAGAAAAGTAAAGTTTTGAAATCATACCAGATATAATATCAGATATTATTTTAACAGAATGTTTTTTTACTCTTGGTTTGAGGATTATGAGTCTGTGAACTTGTTTAAAGAGATTTTAAACACTTGTTCTTTTTTTTTAAATGTAAGGTTATTGGATTCGTTCGAATTAATTTCCACGTAAGCCTCTTAGTTTTCTCAACGCTTATTACACTCAGTTATACTATACTGACAAAAACGATATCACTTTAAGAAGATGACTTTATCCTCAACTCTTTTTTATATAAATTGGCGAAGTATTTCTTCTCTACAAACACCCAGAAGAATGTCCTTTTAAATGTTCTGCTCAAAAAGCGACAAAAATGTTAATTTCCCCTGGCGAACAACTTAAGCAATTCATAAAACTCCTCAACCTTAAATATTCTCTAAATTGGCTCCTACCCAAATTAAAAACAAGTAGAAAAATAAGTTTACAATTTTTTCTGTAAATAAGGTTGCAAACTAAACGATGAAAAATGTTAACCTTGCAAATTTTAAGGGAAAACCTTAAAACTATAAATATGGTTAAGCTACTGTACCATTTATGTATAAACTAGCATGCTTCTATTTAAATAAGGTTCCCCACAATATACATAATTAAACACCTGCTTCGAAGATTTTCCCAAAAATTTCTTCCAACAAGTGTCTTTGACAATATTATAACTAATTTGACTTGTCATTCGCAGAAAATCATCCCATTCGAATCTATGCCCATAATCCATAAGTCACTCAGGTAACCATCTATCAGGATCTCTTAAATACCCAACCCTCAATTTAAATCCTCAAGTAAATCTTTTAAAACTATGAATATAGGTATGTATCTTATATGGCTTTTACTTGCGCTACTTTATTGCCGCGGATTTATGTTAAAATATTCAAAAATATGAAAATATATTTTTATGACACATCTTTCCTGGAATCGAGAATCTTCAGAGAGTCAAGACATTTATTATTTCTAGTTCTGAAAATTGAAAACAATCATATTTCTAAGAAATGAGAAAATATAGTTTATGACACCAATTATAATTAGTCCCCGACGACTTGACGAGACTGTACATTTTTTTGAACTTATTTCAAAACCAAAATTGAAAGGATTCGTGGACGTGAAGTTGAAATTGCAAAACATTTCCAAGAAATGAAGTAATTAAGTCATTGTTGTTCAGTTTTCGTTGAAACAAAAATGAAAACGGATATATGGAATTTTATTTTTAAAATATCTTTCTTATTTTATTTATTTTAAAAAATGCATAGTTTAACATAAAATTAAATAAAAATAATTACAAATCTTATAATACAAACATAACATTAATCAATTTTTTAAACTTTTTGTCCTAAAAATAAGGATTTGGTCATTCAGGTGAGAAATAAATTCAATTTAGTTTTCTAAAGGAAATACATTAAAGTCTCCATTTTGAGTTCTAGTTTTCTTTGGAATATGCGAACAAAATAATTTAAAATAAACATTATTTTATTTTAAAAACAAGCTATAGTTTTATTTTTCGTAAACAAATATATGTACATCATAATTTATTCTTAAAGTTAATATTTTACACAACATTGTTGCACTTAATTTAAATTTTAAATAAATAACGTCATCTTTTTTGTACATGATTTACAAGAATATTTTACAGGATCTCAGAGACTTTTGAAGCAATTTAAAAACGAACCTTTCACTCAATCCCACAAAACATTTTTAAATAATATAAGTTTCCAATGAAAGCCTATTTTGAATGTTGGCCCTTTGACATTTCCTGACATCTGTGTATGCTGGAAAATCTTCTGGACTGAATTGGCCAGCTATGGCTTCGGGAATTCTTGTAACATCGTTGAGCACATATGCTGGAGTATTTTGTAGATGTCGTTTCCATTTGTTGTACGAACGCTTCTGGTCTACAATTTCTTGTGCATTTGTTGCCGAATTCAATGCGGATTCAGATGTGGATGAGGACGATGATGATGGTGATGAAGGAGAATGCCTGGATGGATACTTTGTGGGCAAAATGGGCGATGAGGTCTTTGGCATTACTCTGCTGATTTTGGTCATCATGTACATTTCCATTTTCAAATCACACTCGTTTGGGTTGAAGCTTAAGGACGATGTGTTGGATGTGGATATTGATTCTGAAAAATATCCATAGCTCTTTTCGTCGTCGCAACCCTCTTGGAAGTCATCACATATGGACAGGATCTCTGTTGTCCTTGTTGCCACTGGTAAGCTGGATTTCGAACGACTAATGGGTCGTTTGTTTGGTGTTGGCGGCAGCTCCACTGAGTTTACTTTGTAGTTTTGCTTCGCTCTATTGATCCAGGATTTCTTGCCGAAGCATCCCTCTGGGTGATATGAACTACTGTTCGGTGATTTATCTGCACTTGTAACACAGCCCATTTTATTCGAGATGTCAATTTATTGATTTCCTGTTTGGAATATTTATATTTACGCTTAGCACACGTCTTCACTGAGTGACACGCTGAGATTGACTATAATCAGCTTTGTCACGGAGCCGCGTTATATATCCGTGAGTTTAGGGAACACAATTTTGAGATTGATTAGCTACTTACGCATACGAAGCAGGTCAAAATTTATCTGAGTCGCGGGGCAGGATTAGCATGATTCACTTCGAAAACAACCCAAAAGAGGTCAGGTAGGCGAAAAAGGATCATATACATGCCAACAAAACTTGAAGGCTACAGGTAGCTGGAATAATCAGGTGTATTTTAAGTAGAATGACACACATATGTTTTTTGGACGAGAATCTAAGGGATGTTTTTGAAATGAAAAGTGTGATACCACTGAGGCTGATAAAATATTTACGATGTTTTTCATTGGACGCATATTTCGTAAGGAAGAACAATTAAATTTGCAATTTTTATAGATATGAACAGAAAACATAATGAATCGGGTGTGTTTTTATTTTGGTGACATTATGCTTATCATCATCATCATTTCAAATACTGCACAGAAAAACAAACAAATCTTGTTGTTTTTCAATATTTGAATTTCCATTGATTATGTGATTATTTGGTGTCTATGATATGTTTGTCTTTTGATTATGAAAAGTCTAGTCAGTTATGGTGTCTAATTTATAAGGCTGCAATAAATCAGACATTAAAGAATGTAAATACATAAAATACATAAGTAAAAACAAATATTAAACATTATAGTCTATTGAGCCTTGTTTTGAGTTCTGAAATTTGTATTGAATAAATGAAATCTAAACCAAATCTTTAAGACACGAAAATAGTTGAGCAAAGATTAAAATTATTAAATTTGAACAGCTTTTAATATCTTAAAAGTCTGAAAGGTATTTTTTTAGTGTCCAGTATTATGTTGTAGGATTAAACCGGTTTAGCGTGCCAACATTTTTTGAAGTCAGGCTTAATAAAGTGGATGTTTGTTTTGATATCCTCTTTGTGTGTTATGTTCTTAATTCACTATGTTATATCATGATCCTTTTCTAAATTCACTATGTTATATCATGATCGTTTTACTTTCTCTTTAAAAACTTTAAATAATAACAAACTTGTCAACAATGTTTTGTTACTGGCAGGTTTTTTAAGATATTACATTTTAAAATTTCAAAAATGTAGATTACTTTATTAGATTTGTGTTTGTGTTTCAAATTTATAGTTCCATCTCCAATATGTATTTCACAAACATTTTTAAAATATTGAAACATTCTTTAAAAAAATACTGAAATATTTTTGCTAAGAAAATGTTGACAGGAAAAATATCAATAACAACTCAGAGTTTTGTAGTGATAACGAACTGATTTTTCAAACAAATTGATTGATAAAAATACTTATTTAAAAAATGTTGGTACGTAGGTTGAAGTTGAAGTTCAGATTCGAAATCAGTACCAAAAATTAAATAATTTTTGTTAAAACCATTAAAACAAAAATTCCTGATATATGGCCAAAGGAAGAAATTTAGCTAGTGAGAAGTTCCGAAACAAAGCAAAATACCAAAAATATTTAAACTTTATTTGAGAAAAGAACTTTTTAAAATAATTATTGACAGGTTAGCAGTGAAACGATTATGTTCCGATATGTAAAATTAACTATCAGCTGTTCATTAAAAACGATTTCATCGTTGAAAAATTAAAAATGATCAGAAACAAATTTCTGAGTTAAATAATGTATTTTTTTAAAGTCGAGAAATAATATTACAACTGTCAGTCACAGGAAGGTTTTTTTTTTACGAAAAAAAGGTATTTGAGGAAAAGTTCCAGTCGTTTTGTGTAAGCGTCTGGTAGCTTTATTTTGAAACATTTATTGTGTTGGAAAGTGACTACCACATTTTTGTTCTGACAGATTTTCAGCAACCAATTTGACACGCACATGTACGTGAACATGAGAAATGCCAGAAGACTGACGAAAAGAGATTAATATCAAAAACACAAGAATTGAGATTTCACAACGTGCAGCAACTAAAGAGGTGTCACGTTTTTGAGTAACTCCTATAAGACACTCTCCTCTTTTCGTAAGGATCGGAAAGCCCCATACGCTTAAACTATAATCGGAAAATGTCAGTGTGGCTCCATCTTAGGCAAATCAATAGCAACGAATTTCTAAAATTTAATATTCCTACTTACCATCTATTTATAGACTTTAAGGATGCCTACAATAAAATACCCAGGGTAGAACTATGCAAAGTCGTATAAGAGAATTCGGCATCCCAAATAAATTGACACGACTATGTAGGTTGACCATGGCCAACATATCAAGTTAAAATAACTGGATTGCTATCACAAACCAATCAACATTTACAATATACTCCTACAAGGGGTTGGTTTGGCCTACTTCCTCTTCAACCTGGCGTTGTGAAGGAAGCAACCCGTGACTCTGGCACGTCATTAAGATTTACCATCGTCACCAGATAGTAGGGAGAACCAAGCAAGCTGTACGCGATTCCTTCGTCCAAATCAAACAGGTGGCACAAAATTTGGTATTGCACATTAGTAAAGGAAAAAAAAGTACAAAGTTCGTCAAACAGAACCATAACTTCAAAGCTAATGGATTTATTTGTGCTCACATATGGATCCGAGACTTGCGGTGTTGGTAAAAGGCACTTTGACCTCTTAGGTACAATCTTAGGACAATTTCGGATACGATACAACTGCATGAACTGCATGCAATGTACCTCGAAGATTATATTGTGACAAAAATTAAGCTCGGTAGACTCCGCTAGACTTGACACCTAGCTCTTACCAGCGAATAGGAACCATGTCGGAAATCAACTAAGCAAGAAATAGCTATAACTGGTACCAAAATGTTTAAATGATACCTTGAGATAAGTGTATGCCAAATTTTCTCTAAATTTGGAGTTTTCATTACATATTTTATAGAAATTTTTAACAAAGCTTCTTTTTTGATTTCTTTTATAACATTTCTTCAGACGCAAAATAAAGTATGAATGGTTTCGGATTTTCTTTTGTTTTCAAATGCTGTATTACAATTATACAATTGTACAGTAAAATTCAAACCCTTAAGCGTAGTTTAGGTTGTGAGATTACAATTTCTTTCCATGATAATTAATAGAACAAAAATCATAACAAAAAAGAGGCTAGGGTGCGACTCACACTGATAACCTCCCATACCGTCCGTCGATTTGTCTTGCTTAAAAGTTTTTAGATTTGTATTGGGTTAAAAACTTGTCAGTTGAATTATTCTTAAAAATTTTTAAAATTACCAACAATATGTTTAATATAAAGAAATAGCTTAGTTTGAAAATCTAGTTTTGTTAAATAGATATTTAGTCGAAAACAAATTTTTACCAATTCAAGTAGCATTTCTTCAATTTTTACTAATTCGATGAAAGAAATTAATTTGAGAGATATCAAGAACCGAACATCAATTTTTACCAAATTTGTGTACTATTTTTGTAGATTTTATTTTTTTATGAAAAAAACGGACTGTTGGATTTGTATAAAAAAAACTACTGACTATCGAAAACAATATTTTTTGTGAAATAAAAAAAGTTTGAAAACAATATTTTTAATTTTTGAAAAGCTATTTGAGTAAAGTAAATGTTGACCAAGTTTTAGTATTTTTTTGTTTGTTTTTTTAGATAGATCAATTTAACCAACTTTTGTTAAATTGTCTCTTAATTTTGTATGTAAAAAAGAAACTGTAAATTCGATTTTTTCAGAATTTTACCGCATGTTGAAAACAATACTTTTTATAAGATAAAATAAGTTTGAAGCTATGATCTCAAGTTTTGAGAAAATATTTGAGTCGAAATTCAATTTTTAACAACTTTGAGTAACGTTTTTTTTTATAAAAAAAACTGTCAATTTGATTTTTCTCAAAATTTAACCAGATGTTAAAATCAGTTAAATCAGTTTTTATTCTTAAAATTTTCGAGGTGACAAATTTTTTTGTTCAGTTTTTTTGATTTATAAAAACAAACATTTAATTGGATTTCTTTCCAAAAATGCATAATATAAAATTTAATTAAAGTCTCTTGCATCATTGGTTCGTGAGAAATTTAGAGTAACCAAAATGTTCACCTTTTTTTTAAACTGCTATGGTTAAAAAAACCAACCAGGCAATTTTCTGGAGAGCATCTTTCTGCCTTATTATCTGTATAACAAAACTTATTTGAAGTCGATATCTCTTCTGGTTCTTGAACTATGGAGGACGAAAAAACGTCGCGAACGTACGGACGTACGGACGTACGGACGTACGAACGTACGTACGACGCATCTATAAAGTTACTTTTGAAGAAAATTGATAGCTGCTTTTGCTAACTTCACTTTGTTTTTAAAATGATCTACAAGATTTAAGTTATGTGTTATAGTAAATCCTAGGTATTTGTAATCAGTCACTACTTCTATGTTTGAGCCGTCAAGGTGCAAGTTGCAATTAGTCCTGTTACTGCGGTTTTAAGATCTAAAACCCATTATTTTTGACTTTGAAGTATTTATTTTAAGGTCCCAATTATCGCAATATTGTTTTAATTTGTTAACCTAGAGCAGTAAAGTCTCTGGGTTATCGGTTAGAAAAACAAGATCATCTGCATTTAAAAGCACCTTGATAAGTACATCTCCAAAAATAACACCACCTGGAATTTGATTTTCAATGTAATTAATAAAAAGGAAAACAATTAAAGGACTCAAAATGCAACCCTGTGTAACTCCAGTTTCAGATTTAAATTGATTTGACAATCTCATACCACTTTTTACTACTGAACTTGTATTTGATATAAATTGTTCATATGTTCTTATGAACTTTGTAAACAAGGCTATATCTGTTAGTTTGAAAATTAGTAACCTTCTGTTTATAGTGTCAAAGGCGGCTTTGAAACCTACAAAAAATTCATAGAGATTCTTTTTTTTATCAATAAAACGACAAGCAACACTCATTAGATCAAAAATTTGGTCTATTGTAGAGAGATTTGATCGGCACCAAGCTTGGAAACAACTTATGTTATTGTTCCTTTCAACCCAGGAAACAAGCCTTAGGTACAATAATTGAGTGAACATTTTCCACAAAGAGCTAAGAATAGAGATTCCCCTGTAGTTTTCCAGTAGGTTACGATCTACCCTTATAAAGATCACAGAAATGTATAAAAATCGGAAGCTATTTGGAATGATCTCATCTAAAAACATCTTGTTTATTAAAAGTAAAATTTGTTCTAGAAATTGTAAGCTGGATAAGATATAGGGACTTAGATGCCAAGTTATTGTTTTTTCTAAAGATTCTAAGTAACGCGAACGATTTTTTTTCTGCTTCACATTCTTCGTCATACCAACAAGATTGATAGTTATTTGCTCTATTGTGAGAACTCCTGACTCATGATATTCTGATGGTGTCAAAAATTAAATCCGTTGAGATGTCCACTGTGCTTGAAACCAGGCTTGAAGGATTGATTGGGTGTTGAAGTAGATTTCTTCTATAAATATCGGATTATTTATCAATCCAACGAAGCTTTTATCATCTGTTTTCAATTTGCTTTCTGAAATCGCATTCAGGGGTCCTAAATTTGCAAGACACTCACGTAATTTAAATACATTAAAAAAAGCAAATACACAATTGCAATGTAAATTAACGAAAATTTGAATTATTCATTATTTAGAAAATTGTAAATATAAAATCTAAACAACAAAATATCTGTTGAATAATAATAATAATCTAATCAAAAATGAAGTATTTGACAGTTATGTTGTAAGCAAACAGTTCTGACAGCAAGCTGACTTTTTAAAGCTTTTTGATGTGTGACTATGCAATATGCCAAAAAGGATTTAAATATAATTCTCTTTACAACCCACATCCGGTTCACTATATACGAGTTTTCTGAAAACACATCCATGTGTGAAAATCGTAATGGATTTTTAATATTTATAGCGGATGTAACCTAAAAAAGGATATTCCTGTTCGTTGTTCATTGTACGTGGTTCGTGTTCATATTCCTAATATATTATGCATGATACGTTTATGACCATTTCTTGCCAAAATAAACCTTTGTGTCTTCCATCCGGTCAGTCTGGTGTATATTTTTATGCAATGTCTGATAGATTTAATTATTTTATGGGTTGTATTTAAAATGTTCATAAGTTCCAAATTGTATTGTCATCCACTGGGAACCATAAAAACCAAACAAAAACAACAAAACAAATACAAGTTGCCTCTAAGGTGTTGTGTTTGTAATTATCGGTGGCGTTATCCTTTGGAAAAGTGTGTATTTCGAGTGCGAGCGTAATTAGCTGAGATCTAAAAACAAGATACAAAATACCAAAACACTATACAAAAACAAAACCTAAATGACTACTGCTTGTTTCATATCAATGGCTGAGTCCTTAAATAATACGATATGCACATAGTAGTTAAGTCATTAAAAATATGTTAAATGGTTAAGGAGAGTGCAGGAGACACAAAATTACTATACGAGTTCAGTACAAATTTTTGTTGTGGTCGTCTGGAATTTTTTCGATTTTCCATAATAAAATATTTGCAGGAATTCACAAATGTCCTGAATGTCTGTTTGCTTAAGGATATCACATCGTTGTCCATTTTGTCTGAATTTAATTGTATTTTGTGTTTTTAGTGCCAGTCAGTGCAATGTGTCCTGTCTGGTAACTAAGAACAAGGATTCTGGTCGTCCCCGGCGGAACCAGAATCCTTTAATTGGTTCTGTTTGTTAAATTGAAATATCCAAGACAACTAAGAAGGAAGGATATCAAAAATAATGTCATATTGACCTTTGGTGTTGTATGCAAATATATGCTAATAATTTTATTGACTCCTTGATGTGACAACAATATTGTGTTTATAATGTTTAACCAACATCAGTTATTGTTAGCTTTAGCTTCGAAATGGACTTTGGCAGAGAATTTTGATGGGAGACTGCAAAACGATGCAATATTGCTTTTCTGAATTTAATTTAAATAAAAATTCAATTTGTTTTTATGTTCGTAGTTTGGTTGATATTTTTAACGACATAAATAAAATCAAAATTTTATAGAGGAATTTGATAAAATCAAACAGCATACGAATTTTCATTCAGAAGCTAAGCCAGCTGGTATAACAATAAGAATAAATCAAATACAAAAGAAAGTTATGTTTTTTGGAAGTTTCCAATTACAGGTTTGCAACTGTTCAACTGAATTTTAATACGAATCTTAATTCACGAAGTTTTTTATGACTTTCTTCGATTTTTATTTTAAGAATATTGGAATACAATTTGTTTTCGATTTCGGTGGACGGTTTAAAAACCGATTTACGATACATTCAAGTTGTTGTCATCAAAAGTATTTATTATTCTTTGGATTGAACCACAATATAAAATATCAGCTTTAATTTATTTTACACTTTCGTGATTAAAATAGTTGTAAGTAAAAAACCGCAATGACTTCTAATACTATGCTTAATTTGAAGTCATTTGTTTATAAAATCCTTGTTAAAGTAATAAAACTATACAAAATTTAATACATTTTTGCAATCAAGTACCTTTTGCGAGTGGTATATGACATTAAAAAAAAATGGTTAAAAATTTATAAAAATTTACAAATCTCAAAATTTTTAATAGAAAAACGCGTTGCTATAAAAATGGCTTTCAAACACCATGAAAGATTTTTCAATGTATTTTTTTTATATTTTTATATAATTTCGTAATATTATAAATTTGTTGCCATTAATTTTTTTAGTGAGAGACCAAAGTTTCTTTAGTTCCAATATACCCTTTCTTTGCTGAGCTGCGATATCAAGAGAGGGTTCTAAGTTACCAATCCTGGCATTTAAATCTCCAATTGTCAATAAGTTTTTTGAATTTATTGAGCTTAACAAATCTTACAAGCTGTAATTGTCCAAGCTCCATTTTGCAACAGTTAATATTAATAGGTATAATATACTTTCTACCGCTTCCTTTTTCACTATATTCGATATAGAAGTCTTAATTAATATGTTAATGGGCCTTTTAATCTCAAGATAAATTCTTTTTGATAGCTATCATTGATCCACCGCTCCCCCACTAGACTTTGCTGTTTTTGATGCAGATCAAATACTTTAAGATATACAGACTTTAAACGAAAATGCTATATAGGGTGTTTTTTCAAGAGATTGAGTATTTTTAATAATAAATTGATTTTAAAGTATGTTTTCTTAGCTGTGTAATGTCTGTATTAGGTATTAATGGTGCAAAATATAATTCCCAATTCTTGTAGTTTTTTGAAAAAAGTATTCAGTGATTCGTCAATTTATCAAAGCTATGCTATATCATTAATCGTTTACCCAGCAAATAGCTATTCATTTATTTGATTTCGGTCAATCCACTACCGACAATATTTTTTTCTTTTCGAACTTCCGTACCCTATTTTGATAAAACAAACAACATAGATAATAAAAAAGCTAAAAAAAACATTTAGTACTCCTGAGTTAGATAATCCTCTGCAGAGTGTAGACGACGGACGTCGTAAATTCTATTTGGGGTTTTCTCATGCCAACTACACCTGCACTGTTTACATCTCCAGTATTTTATGAGACACAACAAGAAAAAAAATTCATAAACTGTCTAAACCTCAGTGAATAATGTGGATTTTGGATGCGCCCTCCCATTGAGGATGTGAGACTTTTCTATCCATATCAAGTTTTATTTCTCTTTCAGAAAAAAAAACCTACAAAACTGTCAGAAAAAAGGTACTGCCATGTTTACTTGAAAAATAATCCATTAACTCGCAGCACGTAGGCAAGTATTTTAGATTTCAAAAATGTGTGTCGGCAGCAGCAGCAGTAGATGGCGGCACACACGAAGCTTTTGAGATTCTTTTGCTTTCATCAAAAAGACCATAAAAAAAGGTTGCAATGAAACCTTCATAATTATGATGTAAAATGTATTGTTTTTAATTAGAACATACTTGAAAATTATGTGTTTGTATACATAAAAGACAAACAACCCTAAAGTTTATGAATCATCTCGAGATCAAAGCAAATTAAGTGTTTTCTTAGTTTCACTGGACTTTTAATTTTTATATGATTAAAAGTACATAGTTTAAGAAGCCCTTAAGCATTATTGTCAGTTCGTTTAATACTGATACATGACATGAGTTTTAAAAAAAAAAAAATGTTGAGATAATTTGTTTGGTTAGAGTTTAAATTAATTTTCTTTTTAGTTAATTGAACTTGAAAAATTTTAGAAAAACTTTCAGTGAGCCAAAAAAGCGAGAAACAGATTCTTACAAACCAACAATGACCGCATTGAAATAAAGCTGAACAAATTGATGCGAGTTGGCTCAGGGTTGTGAATTTTCGAATTAAGTCAAAAATGGCTTGTGAATTAAATAAATTTAATTCATAAATTAGTTGGTAGATTGGAAATTCTTAAGATTGTTTTAAATAGATAATTATTTAATTTTTAACGAAAGTAGTTTTCAAGCTTTTGAAAAACATTAGAAACTTCATTTGCTGATGAAGTATATTTTTAAATTTATAATTCACTTATTTAGAAATTAAATCTTTCTTAATTCATAAGTCAATAGCTTACTTGTGCATTAAAGTCAAACTTAAGCTAGAAAGTGACTTAAGCTTTTAAAACTCGGAGTTGGCTATAGTCTCATATTTACTTACCAGAAATTGGACTTAATTTAATAGAATTTTAAATAGAAATTGATGAATGTAAATACGTAATTAATGTAAGAGCCGTTTTTTTCACTCTTTTTTCCAGCTTGTTTCAACCTCCGTAGCTGACCAACACTAGAGTTGTTAACAAACTTAAAGTTGAAAGTCTAATTCAGGATAGCTTCACTTCAATTGTGTTCTTTTTGAATAACCTATAAAAATGTTTTACCAACTTGAATAATTTTCTATAAATTTGAAATTATTATTTTTCGTAATTCAAAAATGTATCTTTAAGTTTTAATTAACTTTACCAATCTTAAATAAATGATTCTTTTTAAAAATGCAATACAATGAAGAACATTGTGAGCTTCGCAGTAAAGCGTTGTTTATAATTTCCCAAGACCTTGTTTCTGATTTCGAATTACTTGCATGATATTGGCGTTAAGAGCTTGAATCGCTTCTGGATTGTTGACATAACATTAGTCCTTTAAGGCCCACCTCACAAAAAAACTATGATAAAGGGGTCAATTATAGTTTCCTGTATGGCTTAAAGGATATACTGACATTTTATTGAAATCAAGTGGGTAGTTATAGGACTTTTCCACTCAGGCACACCACAAATGTTTAAATATGAATCCAAAAGAGATCAAAACAAGAACACAATTAAAACTTATTTAAAAATAACAAAATTAACAAATAAATCAAAAATATGTACAGGTAGCATAGTGTGGAACCTTGAAGAAAACTATGGTCTTCTAAGCTTACGTTAAACTGAAAAATTGTGTAATTTTCATTTTTGTTCGACTTATAACCGGTGGTATTCTTTCTTTAACAGATACTAACCTTTTCAAATTGCTAAGAATTCCTGATATATTTCCAAGAACTGGTAATTATTTGTACTGTCGCTTCAATTATTTCAATGCCAGAAGCGTATTCCCTTGTAAATACATATACATTCAAAATTTCTTGTAACTAAGCAGAAATGGATTTAGGATTGGAAAAGGGAGCCAAAACGTGATAATTACATTAAAACCAAACAAATAGTACAAAACAGTATTAATCTATCTTCAATGGAATTAAATATTATCCATATACCAATATTTCTTGTTACAGACACCATTGCTTCTGTTCGCATAAAAAAAGCTGCTGGTAATGATAAAATTTCATTAAAAACATATCAAAAAACGCTGTTCAGTATTTAACATCTCTATTCGAAAGTTGTCTTCGACACGGATATTTTCCAAGAAGGTGGAAGATTGCTGAGATGATACCCATAGCTAAACCTAAACAATCATTGACACAGGCATCTAGTTATCGCCTGTTTAGGCAAACTTTTTGAAAAAATTATCCTTTTTAAGATAAATGAATATGTAGAATCAAAAAATCTTGTTCCAATCGAACAGTCTGGTTTTAGGAGGGAACACTCGACGATTCATGAAATAAAAAGAATAAAAAGTATAGTACAAGAATCGCTTTCCAATAAAAAGTCATTGGATATGGTTTCATTTGACATTCAAAAGGCATTTGATAGTGTTTGGCACAGCGGCCTGCATCATAAATTATTTACTCAAAAATTTCCTACTCACATTCTTAAAACTTTTCAAAGTTTTCTTACAGCTAGGCTTTTTTATGTCAACATTTTGTCTGATTCAAAACAGGGGTTCCACAAGGTTCCCTTTTATATAACCCTTTTATATAACTTATCTATTGCTGATTTTCAAGAGATTTACAGTATTAAAATGTCTTCTCTGTTGATGATACAGCTAAAATCTGTGGTTCAAATGACTATCAAAGTATATTAATGAATCTGCAAAATGCTTTATTTAATATAGAAAAGTTTTTTTTTCACATGTGGAAAATCAAAATAAACCAATCGAAATCTAAAGCAATATTTTTCTCACGAAAGAGAAAAGTCTCAAATCTACCTCAATATAATTCTTCGATCTACAACACTCCAATTGAATGGACAACAACAATTAAATACATTAGTATCACTCTCGACAAGACACTTACATTTTCAAATCATATAACTTCCTCTATCAAAAAAGTAAATGTTTTAATACAAATTCTATTTCCACTTTTAAATAAAAATTCGTATTTAAGCAAAGATAATAAGATTCTTCTTTATAAAGTCGTAATTCATACACAACCAAAACCCTTCTACTTTTTGAGCATATTAAAAAATAAGGCTTTTTTAACTTCCCATAGGAAGTGATTGTAATGGGTCCGATTTGTCAAATTGAAAATTTTGACATTTCTCGACGTTTCAAGGTCCCTAGAGTCGAAATAAAAGATTTTTAGAAAGATGTCTGTGCGTGCGTGTGTACTTACGTTTGTACGTCCGTACGTTCGCGACGTTTTTTTCGTCGTCCATAGCTCAAGAACCAGAAGAGATATCGACTTCAAATAAATTTTGTTATACAGATAATAAGACAGAAAGATGCAGAAAGATGCAGAAAGGGCTCTCAAGATAATTGTGTGGGTGGTTTTTTTTACCATAGCAGTTTGAAAAAAGGTGAACATTTTGGTTAACCTTAAATATCTTACGAACCAAAAACGCTACAGACTTGAATTAAATTTTATATAATATATTGTAACGTGATACCAAGCAGGTATATTTTTTGAAAAAAAATCAATATAACGGGTTTTTTTATAAATCAATAAAACTGAAAAAAAAAAAAAATTGTCACCTCCAAAATTTTACGACTGAAATATGATTTCATCTCCAAAACAATTTTGTGCAACGAAGGATAATGTTTTTGACATCTGATAAAATTTTGAGAAAAATCTAATTGACAGTTTTTTTTACAAAAAATAAAAACCTAAAAAAAAATGTATAAAAGTTGATACAAATTGATTTTCGACTCAAATATCTTTTCAAAACTTTGAGATATTGGCTTTAATTTACTTTTATCTTTCAAAACATTTTGTTGTCAACATTCAGTTAAAGTTTGAAAAAAATCGATTTGACATTTTTTGTACAAAAAATTAAAAACCAAAAAAAAAAATTAACAAAAGTTCGTAAAAAATGATTTTCTACTCAAATATCTTTTAAAAACTTTGAGATAATAGGTTTTAACTAATTTTTTCTTATAAGAAATTTTCTTTTCAACATTAGGACAAATTTTGAGAAAAGTCGAATTGACAGTTTTTTTACAAAAAATAAAAACCTGAAAAAAAATGTATAAAAGTTGGTAAAAATTGATTTTTGACTCAAATATCTCTTCAAAAATTTTAAATATTGGCTTCAAACTAATTTTATCTTATAAGAAATATTGTTTTCAACATTTGGTAAAATTTTTAAAAATTCGAATTGACAGTTTTTTTACAAAAAATAAAACTCTAAAAAAAACAATACCTACTAAAACTTGGTAAAAATTTACTTTCGGCTGAAATAGCTTTTCAAAAATTAAAAATATTGGCTTCAAACTTATTTTATTTCACAGAAAATTTTGTTTTCAATATTCAGTAATTTTTATATAAAAATCTAACAGTCAGTTTTTTTAATAAAAATAAAATCTACAAAAATAGTGCGCAAATTTGGTAAAAATACATATAGACAAACTTTTAAGCAAGACAAATCGACAGACGGGATGGGAAGTTATCAGTGTGGGTCGCATCCCAGCCTCTTTTCCTTTGTTTAAAAACTGCAAGCGTTGGAAAAGAATCTGCGTCTTATTTTTGCTTAACTGAAAATAATGAAAAATGTATTCACGACCTCAATGAAAAGGGTGGTTAAATTTTAATTTTTGGTCAAAATAATATTTCTATGGTTCAATTATGTATGGAACAAAATGTGGTCCAAATGGCTGCCGCCATAAAATAAACTTCAGATCTGATAGAAAATCTAAAGTTAAGTATTTAACTTTTTCATTTCTTGAAACATCAAAAAATGTTAAGTTGATAAACTCTTGAGTTGAAATTTTATATTCATAATGAAAAATTTCAATGAAGAATAGTAAAATTGAAAGTTAAAAACAATCCTCAAGATTATTTCAACTTTGCATGGAGACAATGGTTATTAAACTTACAAGGCTGATTTCTTTCACAGATATCATTTGTAAATGAATTAAATATACCTAGTCTTTTAAATTCTATACTTTTTTCGAAACTTTTGACGTGAAGTTAATTTTAAAAAAATAAGACAACAGGAAAATTCTGACTAAAAAATTGTTAGCTTTAATCAAGTGATGAGGAGTGTATCCGCATACTATACCTTATATTATCACTAAACCAAAGAAAACAATAAACCATGTCACTAAAATATACAATGCAATCTAACAAACAAACAAAAAAGAAATGGAAAGGAAAGGAAATGATAATGATCCCCAGCATCCTTTTATTTCTTTTTGGTTTTTATTGAAAAGGAAATGAAAACATAAAGATGCTCATAACTCAAGCTTCACGCTTTTGGCCATTTACTCGCTACTCCCCTTATTTTCCATGCATAGCGTTTAATGGTGGTTTCTATGATGTTGGCCCTTAAAGTAGCTGATGGTATAATCATTACAAACCGCCATCAACTTAACTAATTATTATTTTTGTTCTTTATACTTCTCGTATTCATAAAGAAAATGCATCCGTCCTTTGGGCGGAAATTAATCCTGTGTTTATCTGCACGCCACAGTGTAATTTAATTTTGATCTTTCTTTCCTTTTTTTATTGTAAAATGAAACTTTTATAACACAAAAAATGGGCATCTGCATTTTGAAGCCAATAAGAAAAAAAGAAAATAGACTTTTTAATTGGATTTTGTTGAAACAATTACTAAGACCTTAACAAAGAAAAATTAAAGACAAAGAAAATCTTTATTTTCTCTACAGAAATCAGGAAAAACGGACACACTTTGAAAAAAAAAAAGTTTGAAGGAGATATTACTTTTTCACTACAAAATATATAATTGTTGTTGTAATTGTTTGTCACTTCCTTGCAGGATATGAACACTAAAACTTTTGCGTATAAGAGGTTCTAACTATTTTGGAAATGTTAAAGGAAGAAAATAAGTTAAGTAAGGAAACTGGTCATTGCAATAAATAAGCCGAAGAATTCAGTAAAATATTTTAGACGAATTTGGGTGCAGCGAATGTTTCTCAACATGTTGTAATTTTAAGAATTATTTTTTTCGCAAATAGGAGGCTGAGATGCGACCCACACTGATAACTTCCCATTCCGTCTTTCGATTTTTCTGGCTTAAAAGTTTAACAAAATGTTCATAACAATATTGGATTTGGATTTTTATAAAAAAATGTACTGAATGTTAAAAAAAATATTTTCTAAATATAAGCTTAAAATAATTTGAAGCCAATATTTTCAATTTCTAAAAAGATATTTAAATCTTCACTAAGTTTGAATAATTTTTGTAAAAAAAACTGTCAATTTGATTTTACTCAAAATTTGACCATTTGCCAAAAACGTTATTCTTCATTTTTTGTTGGTAAAATAGTCGTGGTGACAATTTTTTTTTTTTTTTTTTTGAATTTATTTGAACTTCATTGGTTCTTTAGATATATATGACGAAAGAAGTTTATCGAACGTACGTACACACAGACATCTCTCTATGCATTTTTTATTTAGATTCTAGGGAAATGAAACATCGACAAATTTTAACATTTTCAATTCTACAAATCTAACCGATTACAATAACTTCCTATACTTAATTTACTTAGGTCCTCGACTGTCCTTCTTGGTCGTCCAGCTCTCCTTCCTTCTTGTGTGAGCGATATCCACTGCATTCATTGGGTTGTAATGCAGTCGTTATCTTTTTGAAGCGTATGTCAAATCGATTGCCACTTACGCCTTCGTATAATCGAGTCTATAGGTTTCTCAACTGTCCTTGTATGAAGGACCTCATTGGATATTTGGTTTGGCTAGAAAATAGTTAAGATGTTTCGAAGACATCTATTCACGCAGTCCTTATTGTAATGACTTAAGTAACCTCCCAGGTGCTGCACTCATAAAGAAGCACAGATTCGACATTTTTGCGAAACAGTCGTAGCTTTGTTCTTAAGCTGATAGAGTTATTCTTCCAAAATTTTGGCAACATACCGATCGCCACTTTTTATTACCGATGCGGTAGATGACGCCTTGTTCGGTTCCTCCTTCGATTTAGACGATACTTCCAAGGTATTCAAAGCTTTCCACTTTTTCCACCGATTGCGACTGCGAGAAAATATTTAATTGAGAGGGTGGTTGGGTTCCGAGCCTGATCATTTTTGTTTTGTCGAAATTCATTTTCAGCCCCACGACTTTGCTTCTCTCCCCACAGTTGTTGTCATTTGATGGAGATCCATGATCCTAGGGAGAGTAAGCGAACATCGTCCGCGTAATCCAAGTGCTTTAAATATGGTCTCAAAGCACATTAGATCCCTCCGCTACCTGTCAAAGTTGCGGAAAGTTTAAATTTGTGCATACGTGAAAATATTGAAATACCATGCAGCAAATAATTTCGATCGAAATAGTCAGTAAGGTTCCATCCCTCACACAATTCTGACGCAGTATTCAAACTTTAAGGAATGCTTTTCAGTTTACTCTTGATCTCAATTTTAGACGTACGCCTCTTACTCGTAATTATAGATATTTTTTGGTGGTACATCACGAAAGTAGAATACTTTAATCAACCTTGATTTGCCCTCCTGTTTTGATGTTCGAAATTAGTATCATCGAAATCGATTACGAAAAATGTTCGAATCGATATTTGACGGTGTTCCGTGTAATTGCGCTTTTATTTTTCTCTAAAAATGTATTTTATATTTTCCGGACGAAAATTCATTTTCCTGAAAGCTGATAGTTTCATGTTCAAAAGTAAAACGATTCGTTCCACAGATTTGTGTTTCACAGTTCCAATGACAGATTTCTGTCAGAAATTTGTTTTCAATAACAGACCTGTCAAGAAAATGTCAATTTTTGTTTTCAATGATGAAAACCAATGATAGCTATAACTTGTGCTTAACACTCTTTTTACTTCCAAACTTTTGTTTATGGACCTATCCGGAACTTTAATTCCTCACAAAAAGCTTAAATTTTACAAAGCTGACTTTTGAGCAAAACTCTTTTTTGTTTTTTTTTTTCAACGTTCGCATAATCCGATTAATTCCTTTCCCATTGTTTGAATGAATCAAGAAAAGATTCCTTATTCAATGTGGTCTCTGAATGGTCAGTGGCTTTCACTACTTTTATAGTTAAAATCAAAGTTATCAGAGAGAAATAAATCTGTCAACAAAGAAAAGGAAACCAAAGCCGTAAATTTTAAGATATATCTTATATCTTTTTGCTTTCGAAAAATGTCTTCAATTTCAGTTTATTATACTTTATTCAATTTAAAGAAGAAAAAGAAAAAAGAAGAAAGATTTTGTTTTACAACATAAAGATACAGCAGTCAGAGCTAGAGGCTTTTGAATTTTTGACATTTCCTTTGATATGGGAACAAACTGGGACTCTTCTTTGTGTTTCATGAATACAAATAAAAATATTAATTTATTTAATCTCAAAACAAGTTAGAGATCCTACCTTTCTTCATGTTTAAATCATTATTTAAATTTTAATTTAATTCTTTTACACTTTTGTTTTAAATCATAAAATAATGTTGTTCCTTATTTTTGCATAACAATGGGTTACTTTGTTATCAGCCGAATGAAATCCTAAAGGAGGGCTTCATGGAAAATTAATTGTTGATGAAAATGGCACGAGAGACCGGGAAGCCTCAGATGGAGTGATTTATTGATTAAATTTTATCTGGTATTTAATTAATACTAAGTTCGCCTTAAAACACGTGCAGTTAATAGACTAACTTATTTATATACATTTAAAACTTTTATAATGCATACGAAACATGTCCTTAAAGTACAAACACCTACCCTTTCTTTACACAATACAAATATTTTCCAATATTAAACATATATTCAAAAAATATTCCCCAGTTATTGGTTGATCTCCGAAAATAAATTTGTTCATTTCGTAAAAATATCCAAAGGCCTGATGCCTCAGAGCTCATAAGTCCATAAGCCAAAGAAAATATAATCATCAAAATCGCGTAAATATTTATGAATGAAAAATTGACACGCATCGTGTGATGGTTGTTGGCCCCGATGATATATCAATTAATTTTTAAAAGCAAAATAAAACGATTGTGTTTTTGTTTTGTTTGGACATAAAAACGAGAGCGTGCAGTTTTTGTTTTAGTTTGGAGATTTTTTTATTTGTTTTTAATTCGATGCTATTTAGGAAACAAATAACTGTATTTGTTGTTTTAGTTATTGGCTACCTTTGAAGTTTATTAGGAACTATTAGCTTTCTAGTGATCTAGTTTTGTTAAAGTACCTATTTATTATACAGGGTATTTTTTCCTTAAAAGCCCAGACATTAGTTTAAAAAAAAAACTTAGAACAAGTTGAAGACATTGTTTCTCAGGAAAAAAGGACTGGTATTGGAGTCAAAAGTGGTTATAGCTAGCACAGCATTCTTGATAGGTTAAAAAAAGTTTATAATTTGATGAGGATGGCAAAAGAAAGAGGTCTATTTGATGTTCCTTTGATAAGTTTAAATAGGAATCTTTTTTAGAAGAAATGGTAAGTCTATGGTACCTGCTGGTGTAGAAAGAGAATATCAATGATTTCACTGTGCTTTTTGAAAATTTGCAGATTGATAAGTTTTAAACGATCTTCACAATGTAGTAAGAATAGATTATCACTCCAAGGTATACCCCGGAGTACAAACTGAAGTAATCTGCTTTGCACAAGTTCAATTCTTTAAAAGTGAGAGTTTTTATAGGGAGACTTGATATAGACTTGATATAGAAATATGAACAACAATATTTTGAGCAGGATAAAATAATTTTTAAGACAACATTCTCGTTTTTACCAAAATTTAGTGGTATTTTGGAATGTTTTCTTTTATAAAAAGAACTATCAATAATATTAATGACAATATTTTTTATATGTACAACTTAGTAATTTTAAATCCAGCAAAATTATTTATTCCAGAGATATTTGAGTCAAAACCAATCTTTAATGTTTTCTATAGTACAGGGTCCGGTAAAAAGATCTCCCATATTTTAAATATTATGCCATTTTACATTAAAGAAAATAATTAATTAGTTTTAAACATTTTATCCGTTAAATATTGTCCTCTATTATTAATACTTTTACGAAGCCTTTCCCGGAAGTTTTCCATTGCTCGTCGAGTCATTTGTGGTGTAATGGCTGCCACTTTCTGAATGCCTCCTTAAATGCTTCCAAAGGTTTTGGGCGATGAGTGTAGACTTTTGCCTTTAATTGTCCCTAAGGAAAAATCTCACAAGGTTATAAATCGGGGGACCTTGGTGGCCAGGTAATGTCTCCTCGTAAAGAAAGAAGATGCCCTGGAACCATCTCTCTCAAAATGATTAGTTAACGCCGTGAAGTGTGTGCTGTAGCTCCATCTCGTTGGAACTAAACTTCTTTTTGATTCCTAGTAAACTGATTTACGTTTGGTTGGAGGAAGGTCTTAATCATGTGACAGTAGCGATCCGCACTAACTGTAACTTTTTGCCCATTTTCTTCGAAAAAATACGGACCTAACACACCAAATTCAGCAACAGCACACCAAACTGTCACATTAGAGCTGTGAAGTGGTCGTTGATGATTTTCTTAAGGGTTTTCTGTTGCCCAGTATCGGAAATTTTGTTTATTTACAGTACCCGATAAATGGAAATAGGCCTCGTCAGACGAAATTAAAACAGCACCAACGGGAATGTTTTGAAGAATGTCTTTGCAAGTTTGAAAATCTCTCTCACTTAGTTCTTGTGCGATCATCATTTTGTAGGGATGCATATGAAGATGTGTTTGCAAAATTCCTCACACAACCCAAGGGCAGCTGCTTGTTTAAGTGCTGAATGCCTCGGAAATTGGTGAATAGACGCACTTACACGTGCCACATTATCCGGCGTTGTAGCGGTTAAAGGTCCCCCAGACGATTTTCTCTTTAGCGCAGAACCCGTTGCTTTAAAGTTTGATAACCAAACTTGAATTGTTTTTCTATCCGGAACAGGATCATGTCCTCCAAGTTGAATTCGAAAGCGAAATGCTCACTGAGTAGTAATCGCAGAACCACCATAACCGTTTTGGATATATTCCTCTACGACAAATACGCGATGCTGACCGTCCCATGCCATTATGATTACTAAAAACGGCACGTAGACCTCTATATATCTATTACCGGAATACCATTTTATCTATAAATAGCTTTAAATATAAACGTCTAAAAATACGTTTTTCTGCCGGATCCTGTATTTTTAAATGTTTTTATATTTGTTAAGAAAACTTTCAATTTGTCAAAAAGTTCAATACAAATCTTTGATTTAGATTCTAGGTTTTTATTTTTTTATGAACATGTTGCCGAATCTGGAAGCATTGCACAAAGACCGTACCATCGAGATGCCAATGTTCGTCCTCGAATACAATCATCCCTGTGCATCGCCAATACCGGCAAAACCAATTGTTTTGACTCAAAACTTGCGGGCGAAATTGGATATAGCAGAAAGGCATTACAGCTGATACTTCAAAATTACTTAAACTAATTTCCGTAAAAGGTCCAAGTTACAATCAAGCTAAGCCCCCAGAATTTTCCTGTTCGCGAGGAATTTTGCCGAAAAATGATTGCATTGCAAATAAAGCCAGACCAGTTATGTCTGAGCTACAACGAAAATTCCCAAACAAATTTATTTAAAGGGACTCTACTTTTTGCTGGCCCCAAAGTCATCTGGACCAAGGCACCAACATTTTTGTTTGGGTTATTTTAAATAGGAGGAATATGACTCAAACGACAATAATTGGGGCGATCTCAACTTAAACCCTTTAGGTCGCAATTAACAATTTTATGCTCAAGTGCCGTTTATGCGTGGGTTAACGTGCAGGTCAATTGCGGTACCGATGCAAGACAGTATTTCGTTTTCAAAATATAAGATTCCAAGTGGTTTTACATTCCCCATTCTACAACGCCATTTATGTCGGAATTAAATGAGCTTATCAAATTTTGTCATTCCTGTTCCTGATCCGAGAAAGAGGGATGTGCGTCTAAAAATGAATATTAAAAGCTAAGAGTACTATTGTAAAAGTTGCAGTCAGAAGATCATTAATGAAAATAAAAAGTGCAGGAGATGGAACAGAGCCCTGGGGAACACCAGCATTTAGTTTGTGGTTTACAGACTAAAATTCATCCAATACTACTTGTATTAAGCTATCCGAAAGTTATTTACTAATCCGTTGAAGGAGAAATTTATGAAAACCGAAAGTACTGATGTCAAAGCCTGATGCCAAACCCTATCAAACGCTCTAAAGAGTGTTTATAAAAATTGACGTATTTTAAGCGAAAATAATCATCTCTACCTTATAGTGGGCTATGTAACTCGTATCCATGGCGGACATATACCTCAAATCATATTTAAATCAAAAATAATTATAACAATATTTCTTTCCTGGATTATTGTTTAAAACCTTTAACTATAATTTTTATTATTTACAAATTCGCCTTGAATGAGTTAAAGAAGAAACAACTAAAACAATTTATTATTTCTCCTTTTCAAATATTTTCTTATGAAATTATTTAACTTAAAACACATTTTAGAACTTTTACGTAATTCCACCTCAAGGTAATTGCAAACAACTTGTTATAATTTTTTTTTTCTTATTTCATTGTCATTTTATTAAATAGAAATTTTCCTATTTATAATAAATTGTCAACAACATCATCGCATCATGTTTGTTCATTTTATTGTTTTGAAATTCTTATTAAAACTTTTTTAATTGTTTTGACAAGAGAAAAAAAATCAATGATTGAAACTAGCACCTTGCAATTAGTTTATGCAAATAGAAATTAATTGTTTTTCTTATGTACATATGTACATATGTATGTATGTACATATTTTCCCACAATACTGACATTTTTTTTACAATTTTTGAACATGTGTATGAAGATAGGTTTTTGAGAATATTTGGCATACAAATTAAAATTTGACTATTTGGTTGTATTTTCTGCATTTTAGATTTAACAACAAACAAAGACACATTGACGTAAAAATCAACAAAAAACATGCATATATTTTCAATTTCATTCACTTTAGCTATGATTTATAGTCAAGCCCTACATATTATTTCAACACCTTATCTTCGATAACAAATTACCACGCCCATACTTTTATTCATTTTTTTCTCGAGGAGCAGGATTTTGTTAAGTTCTTTGTGTTTAATAAATTACTCATGCTCCTGTTTAACATAACAGCAAAATATTAACTATTCCATCATCAGCCTTAAAAAACATTAAATTGCTTTCCCACTTCACTAGGGCGTATGTGCGACATTATTTATGCTGGAGAAGCAACAAGTAAGTGTGTGTCTTTTACCGCCATCAGCATTTCATTAAATTGTAATTCATGTCGCACATGCATCCAGGATCAAAAAAAATAATTAAGTACCAACTTTCAAGCCTATAATGTGATTAAAGAGGAAAAAACTTGTCAGTCTACAGAAATAAACAAAACGGTGAACTTACATCTATTTATTAACAGTACACACTACTTAACTGAAACCAAAGATTTGACAAACATTTTGCGGAATTTGACTGTGTGTACATAATGTACGAGAACATATAAACAAAAATTTAAGAAACTCATTAAGAATTTAAAGATTTACTTTGATGGTATCCCACAAAGCTGAGTACTCGGTCCACTTCTTTTCATTTTAAGATGGTTTTTGATAACTTTATACTGGCAAGTCCTAAATCAATAACAATGCATATTATCTTACAGCTTTGAATGAACATAAGTCAACATTTCTACTATGTGAAATAAGGTTGAAATAAGCGTTCTTGACAGTAAATAGATAGAAGTTCTTTTAAAGACAACAAAACGTGCACTTAAAAAATTATTGAAATTATAATAAAAACGTTTTCTATTAACAAAGGCAGTAATTTTGTTTTCCACGAGGAAGAAGTTAACTTTTTCACTGACACGTGAATTAAATTACTTTTTCCTCTCTGGGAATATAAAGACCTTGTCAAGATACTAATTCAACTTTGATTGCTATCCGGGGGAGAACTATAATTTAAGGAATTTGTTTTTAATGAAAAAACCTCGTTAGAGAAACCTAATGGAATGTATTGGTTGAAATAGAGGGTGGTAGGATAGCTAGAAACTATTTTTGTATGCGTTTTTTGGCTTTTTGTATTTAATTCTATTTTTATATAAACAGATTCTCTTACTTCATATGTTGGTAGTAAAGTTACTTTCAAGTATCAAAAAGGTGGGTGAATTATTTAAGCTTTTGTTATTTTCATTCGAGCCTTCCGAAATAGATGAACTCATATTTTAAACCTATTATCAATTCGTTTTTTTTTTTTTTGAAATTATATTACAAAGGTACGTTTTTTTGTGTGTCTTTAAAAGAACTAACGATGGTTTTTCTATTTGTTTTTATATAATTGGCATGGTTTTGAATACATTTAATATAATAAGGACAAAGTGAGCATTAGGAAAAGAAGAAGGGGATGGAAAGGAGATGTCGGTGTACATTGGTAATGAATTCTTGAACATTGCAATGACTTGGAAAGACATGAATGTGTTTAAATCATTCCACATTCGCGTAGTACTGCTAAAGAACAAAGATGTTTACTTCAAAGTGCGACCGAAGGATATTTCTAGAAGCGCGAGTATTACGGTTGAAGTATGCAATGCAACTGTCTAATTCGATAGAGCATAGCTTGTTAAAATTAGGGTAAAAAGGTTGAGATAGAAACATGCAGATGCTAGAGTGACGTAATTGGTCTTCTTTGAATACTGTCCAAGTGGCTCAAATGAGTTACTGGTGATAGAAGTAATACTCGGGCATTGGATGCATATATTATTTAAAGATTAAAGCCAAATCAGAAGGAGAGACAAGTTTCTTCCTCCCAGAAAACTGAAACTTCTTGCTTCTCGTTACCGAAATAATTATATAGAATAGTAGTTGCAGACCGGAGATCATCAATACAAAAAAAAAAGAGTTTCGGAGACAAAACAGAACCTTAAGGCACACCAGCATTTAATTTGAACTTACCATAGAATGTTATTGTAACTGGTCCGATTTGTCAAATTGAAAATTTTGACTTTTCTCGACCTTTCAAGGTCCCTAGAGTCGAAATAAAAGATTTTTAGAAAGATATCTATGCGTGCGTGTGTACGTACTTTCGTGACGTTTTTTTCGTTGTCCATAGCTCAAGAACCAGAAGAGATATCGACTTCAAGTAAATTTTGTTGTACAGGTAATAAGGCAAGATGAAGAAAGGGCTCTCAAGAAAATTACGTTTTCGGTTTTTTTTACCATAGCAGGTGAAAAGGTGAACCTTTTGGTTAACCTTAAATATCTCATGAACCAAAAAAACTAGAGACTTCAGTAAAATTTTATATGATATATTGTAACTTTATACCAAATAAATATATTTTTTGAAAAAATCCAATTAAGGGTTTCAACGTTTTAACATCTAGTAAAATTTTGAGAAAAATTAAATTTCGACTCAAATATTATTTCAAAAACTTGAGATTATGGCTTCAAACTTATTTTAACTTATAAGAAATATTGTTTTCAACAAATTTTGAGAAGTATAAAATAGACAGTTTTTTTTCCAAAAAATAAAAACCTAAACAAAAAAAATGAATAAAAGTTTTTAAAAATTGCTTTTCGACCCAAATATCTTTTGAAAACTTTGAGATATTGGCTTTGAACTACTTTAATTTTTTAAAAAAATCGAATCGACAGTTTGTTTTACAAAAAATTAAAAACCGAAAAAAAAGATTATTAAAGGTGGTAAAAATTGATTTTCTTGATATTGGCTTTTAAATACTTTTATCTTTTAGCAAATATTGTTGTCAACATTCAGTCAAATTTGAGAAAAATCTAATTAACAGTTTTTTTCCAAAAAAGAAAAACTTAAGACAAAATTTAACAAAAGTTGGTAAAAATTGATTTTCGACCCAAATATCTTTTCAAAAATATAAGATTATGGCTTTCAACTAATTTTAACTTATAAGAAATATTTTTTTCAACATTCAGGCAAATTTTGATAAAATCAATTTTACAGTTTTTTTACAAAAAATATAAACCTTAACAAAAAATTAATAAAAGTTGCCAAAAATTAACTTTCGACTGAAATATCTTTTTAAGTATTTAAAACATTGTCTTCAAACTTTTTTATTTCACAGAAAATTTTGTTTTTGATATTCATTAGTTTTTTTTATAAAAAATTTAACAGTACCTATGTTTTTTCATAAAAAAATAAAATCTACAAGAAATAGTACGCAAATTAGGTAAAAATTTATGTTCGGTTCTTGATAACTCTCAAATAAATTTCATTCATCTAATTTGTAAAAATTTAAGACTAAAAATCTATTTAACAAAACTAGATTTGTTAAAAAATTTCATTGAGTGCTGATCAAATATGTCTACTCAAAAATCTTTCTACTGACAAGATGTGGCGCACAATTTGCTATCTTCAATATTTCAATGATAAAATTTTGTTTTATAATTTAGAAAAAGTTGTTAAAATTGCATTGACTCTACTACGCTCTCTAATGCTGAAACAGACCGAATTATAAATTGAAATTTGTTATTTTCGTTTTAGTTATCCGTGTTTTGTATTTGTTATTGAAGTTTCTTATTTTTCATGAAATATTTTATTTATTTACTTATGTGAATAGTTTGTTCGGTCCAGGTCGTTGGTAAATCAATTGAAAAAGTCTGGTATCAATATTTGGAAGCATCCAGTACTACTTGTATTGAGCGGTCCGAAGGATTATTTCTAATCCAACGAAGGGGGGATTTCGATAAGAGGACGTGATACCAAACCCTATTAAAAGCTTTTTAAATGTCAAGGGCAATCATTTTTCTTTCCCCAAAACGATGGAAAGAGAGGAACCTTTAAAACACCAGTGAACCGATTGCTATAAGAACCGTACTGCCGGTCACTTAGAAGCCTTTGATCTTCGGGCTATTTCTTAAGTTTAAGTTTTATACTTAAATTAAATCTGTAGCTTCTGAAGAAGTTTTTAGAGGCTAAGTATAGGAAACGGAAATTTATCACACAATATATGTAAAAAAAGGGCCATACTAAAAAACGTACAGAGGCATATGAGTTAACTCAGCGATTCAAATTAATCAAAACAAATGAAGGGCCGAAAAACAAGTTATTAAAAAGTCACCAAAATAAATTAGAAACGCTTAAAAGGAGATATTAATGTTTTTATAGACTTTTTTTATAAAAAAATAGATCAAAGAGTCTGAAATCTTGCTGACCATTGATTTTTAAGTGTAATTTTGTTTTAACTATTCTTGCATATATTTTTATGTTCAATACAAAACAAATGTTGCCAAAGAGCAATGCGACAGGAATTCCTTTTTTATCAAATATTTTTTGTTAAGATTTCACGTTTTTTTGAATTTTTTTCAGCATAAGTGCAATCATGGTGATTAAATTATCATTTCCACAAAAAACTACTCCTTTTGATTCCATTTTAAACAGGCAGACAGACAGAAAAGACAAATTAAATCCTCATTGACGACGCAAAAACGATGCCAAGTTATGCATATTTGTGTTGCCGCATCCTTTGAGAATTTGATATTAAATGATTGATGAAATGATTGAGAGTGATTTTCCTACCTACATAATAAATGGAAACAGTTTTCCTAGACTAGTTTACTGTGAAAACAAAATCAAATAAAACAAGCTTTTCCAATGATAAATTTTCATCCTTTTTTTCCTGATTTGTTTCAATAGAATTCAATCGGAATAACTCTCTCCACTTTCCGTAGCAAACTAAAATCTCAATGGTTCTGCGATGTGGAAAATAAATCAATCAGCAAAAAAGGACTTATAATTCTCAATGACAGACAAACTCAAGGACAAGGATGTTATACTTAACGCGAGTCATGTTTTTCTTCATATTTTATTAAGTACAAAAGGATACAATCCATTCTTTGTGATTTTTTCGTGAATATCAACATTTTTAAAATGGCGCCAAATATAAAATTTTGACAGCTCGAGAGGTTGGTTTTTATTTTGAAAAGGCACAGAGTGGAACTAGAAATGTCTACGCATAATTTTGTAAAACATGGAGACAAGGCCTTAAGTTATGTGAAACATGTGTGAGAAAAATTACAGATGGTCTTTAATAGATTTTCATTTCATAAAGTTGTTGTGTCTTAATATTTTAAAACGTTTACAATGTTCGTTTAATTTTTCTTTTACCTATTTAATTGAACTTGGATAGTGTATTTGCTGTGGGACCATTTGAACTAACTATTTTTATAGGACAACAAACAAAATGAGGTGTTTTCACAAAGGCACGATTCCTTGTCCAGACGGCAGCGAAGTAATTTATGAGATGGAATCAACGTTGTCGTCTACAGTTCCAGTTAGGCTGAACTACTTAGTAAACACCTTATAGCGTTTCTATGACATATTTGGTGCACAGGCCTGTAAAAGGGTTTAATCCGGCTCACCGTACTTGGAGTTATAATAAGGACCTGGCACTCCAGGTTGGGGGCTGTGCCGTCAAATATCCTAGTTGCAAAGCACCAACAGGCCTCGGATATGGAATAATTGATGGCAAACGACATAAGGACAACGAACTTTGGATCTGTACGCGGAATGTCCTTTAATAGACCACGTGCAGCCGAACAGTTAGCGGAAGCCTTGAACTGCTTGAAGGCAGTTATTACCGCCATCTAAGAAGTGCGATAGGATGGACCGGGTAAACACAAACTAAAAGACAGCTTTGTACATATACTATATGTCGACTGCTATCGAGAACAAAGACAGCATCTATTTGGGTGTGGATTTGTTGTTGCATTTTACTCATCTTGATATCCACAAGGAGACATGGAAATTTCCGAATCAATCAACTGTAAACCAGATTGACCACATTGCTTTCGACGCATGATGCTTCTCCAGTTGACTGGATGTCCGAGGGCCAACATTAACTAGGAGCACTACCTAGTTGTAGCCGAGGCCAAAGGAGGGATGTACTTTGAAAAGATTCGACGTTAGACGTCTGCAATCGCAAGAGACTGTCATATATTTTTCCGGACGAGTCTCTAATAACCTTAAGATTAAAAGAATAAAAGTCCACTGGCTCAGATGGCTGGGTCATGTAGAACAAATGGACATCAATAGTCCAGTTCGGAACGTCTTCGAATCCAATCCCGAGGGACGGTGCAGTTAAAGGAGACCGTGATTTAAGTGGCGCACGCAGGTGGGAGAGGACCTCATGATGGCTGGGTCATGTAAAACGAATGAGCATCAACGCTTTCGTCGGGAACGTCTTCGAATCCAATCCCGAGGGTCGATGCAGTAGAAGGAGACCGTGACTTAGGTGGCACACGCAAGTGGGAGAGGACCTCAACCAACTTGGCGTGCGAAACTGGTGACAGCAAGCTAGGGACCGAGCTTGCAGGAGACACATGTTGGTTGAGGCCCAGGGTTACCTCGCACTGTCAGGACACCTTAAGTAAGTAAGTAACTATGCTTCTATGTCATTAAATGCTCTAAGAGATGGTTCAATACATCACCCGAACCATTTGACAATTCAAAAATTATAACACACTCTAAAGACCCATAAGGTGAAAATTATTCCGTCTTACTAGTTCTGATTTTTTCTTAACACAGTTCTTGATGATGAAAAAAGAACGTTCAACTCTCACTGAAAAGTGGATGATTCATTTTATGTTTTTAATTTTCTTTTAATTAAATCATTTTAAAATCAGATTATTTTTTAATGTCTTATAAAAAAGCTATAACTTCAGCCTAAAAAGCTTCCTTTTGTCGATGGACACGCGGTAGCACATTTAAATTATTGTTGATGCTTTGAAAATCTCTAGAGTATTTATTAATATTTGTGCGCCAAGAAATTTATGTGAGCCTACAAAAAAAACTCTTTTCAAAATTATTCTTTTATGAATCTTAACTGCTGTCAAACCTTAATTACATTGTTTATTCACAATTTCAGAAGATTTTCATCTCAAAACTCTCCTGAGAAAAAAAACAAAAGATTCTTATTGTGATATTTTCGATAAATTAAAAATTTCCCATAAATTAAAAGATGTTTACCTACGAAGAAAACATTTAGATACTAAACAGATATTAAATGAATAATATAAATTTAACAAAGCACACCTACGCCACCGCCGTCGATAAATATTTCTAGCCTACACATAGGATGTAATGTATTTCGAAAACACCTTAAATGAAAAAAAAACATTTAAAGGCAAGCAGTAAATATTATTCCGATAAATTTCTATATTGACTATGCTATAATTTACAAGCTATAAATTTGCAATAAGTTCAATAAATAAATACGAGTATAACTCAAGTCTATCTTTGTTTAAAATGTATGTACTGTAAGGTGCAAAAAAAATGTATTTCCAACATAATTGATGACTTGATGTGTATAAAGTTCAATTTATCTAAATGATAACGGGGGCAAAGCTCTCTGTAGTTCGGTGTTTTTCTAAAATTTGTCTTCTTAAATTTATTTAATTAAGTTTTGTATCTTGGATCGTAAAACTTTTTTTTATTCTGCGTTTACACCTAAAATCTAATGGATTTAACGTTGTCGGTAACGTAGTTAACAGCAAAAATATAAATAAAAGTTAAAACTTTTAAAGAAAATTTTAATTTTTCTAAAAAAAAGAAGCCTTAAGAAAATATACAACAATTCAAAAACTTAATTTACACCGCACTGTAATACCGACCATATTGAAAGGATTGTACAATTTTGCATTAAAAATAGCATTAAGAAAATATTTAAAAAATCGTCTTTATACCAAATCGATATTTTATGAGATTATAAATCTATTTTTATGAATATAAACAATTAAATTATTGTTGACATAAAATTCATGATTTCGTAAATTAAACATTTATGACTCTTTTTTTCCTTAATTCTTATATGAAGAACAAAGGCTTATCTGACTATAGGTATGTAAAGCTTTCTATTTAATGTTCTTGAAAATCGAAGGAAAAGTCAAGGACATTTCGTTGTTTAAAAATTTAAAATGCGACTTTGAAAAAATGTTATCCGCCTTAGAAAAACAAATCATCCATCATAAAATGTACTACATCTTTTTTTGTTTTAGAAAGACATTAGAGCTTAACCAGGCGCATGATGTTCTGAAGCTCGAAAAATGTTTTCTTCTTCTTCTCATTTTCCTTATATTCTTTAATATTTACTTAAATTGTGTAACAAAAATGCCCCAGATAACTTTTCATCCAGTCATTTAATGTCATATTTATTTAGGTCAAGCAACGTATTTTAGAAACAAAAATTCAGGACACACTTACTCATGGTTTTTGTGTTCGTCCCCTTTTGACTTTGAAAACACTGAGTTGATGGATGAATTATTCCCCTGTCAACAATTTCATGACCTTGATGATTTTGGTTTTTATAAAATGAAAAAAAAGGAAAACAACAGAAAAATAAAACAATTTTTAAAATGTTCTCTTCGAATAAAATAAACAACTTCAATATTTTCAAATTTACAACTTCGAACACTCCATCAATTACAATGTCATGCAGGAGAGACTTTAGGCCAGATGTATCTATAGATTTATATGGACCTAGAGACTCCCCCCAATAAACTTCCGCTATACTTCGTATAATTTTCTATTCTTTGGTTCAAAAGTCCTTCCGGTTAGGCTTTATACTCGTACGTAGATACTAATGGAGGAGCTATTTTTCTCATTTTTAGAAGTTTATTTTGTAAGAAGGAGAAGAGATGACATTAAGCCCTTAGGGAATGTTTAAGGATGAATTGTTAAAAAAGAAAATGTTATGACCCCAAAAATTGGGTAATTTATTCTTACCGAAGGGCTATTATATTGAGCACCTACGTTTAGACTTATAATAAAAGTTTAAATATATATGTACATGTGACGAATTCCCAAAAAAATGTTGAATAAAAAAGGATGAAAATTGGAATAAAATTGATGAATTTTTTCTTTCTTAAATTACAGAAAATTAAAACCGTTTGCATTGATCTAAAGCGCAAATATGGGTTTAAAGATTAAATAAAATCAAGGTCAAAAGAATTAATATTACACAGAAAACAAAAAGATATTTTAATAAAGATTTCAAAAATTTAATGAACTGAAATTACAAATAGCTAAATATTTTCGTTTCAATATTATGAGACAATTGATGGTTCCTACTGACGTTGCTCTTTTCGGATCTGTTTAACATATCAATAGTTGTTCTCTGATTTACTCTAAAAGCCATTTTTAGTTTTTGCAACTTTCAATTTCAACTGAATTCAAGACATTTATTACTATTTTTACACGCCGAATTCGTCAAATTAAACTTCCCTTAATAATTATTAGCTGTTATAAGATCGGACAAAATATGTTCTTAAAAAAAAATTGGAAGTTTCTTTTTTTATCCGTAGACAGTAATTTAATTATTAATAAACCTAAATTGCTTCGCATTTTGATTTCATTCTTGCTACTAAGGTTATTCCTTAATTCGTGAGTCGAATTTACTCCCTCTTAACATCTTATTTTGTATGATTTCCTTAAAGCCCGATTTTTCCAGACAAATTAACAATTATATTAACAGAGTTTCATTTTATTTTGAAAATATGTCTATTGAAAAAGCCACTAACCTTTTTTACAATGAACTACACCATTTAATTTCTTACCTTTAGTAGAAAGGGACACTACCAACACTTTGAGTTTGTCCATTCGCCCGCATTGGTATAATCGTAGACTTCGATTGTTGAGTAACCAAACGAACAATCTGTGGCAAATTTCTTGAATACAAATTTTCTTATTTTAATAATGAGTTCTTCCTGTCATTTTCATAAACAAATGTTCCTTTTCACCTTCAACTAATTTATCAAAAATTTGCATTTATCCTTATCTTAAGGGACATTTCCTAATTCCAATTCACGAGAAGAGATCGAAAGGGGAGGAGATAAACTATAGACTAATTGCTAACCTTTCTAATATCCCAAACATTTTTGAAAGTATTCTATATGAACTCCTCAGCACAGAACGGTTTCTTAAAAAATAGACCTACCACCACAAACCCTATAGAGTTTGTTTCATTCACTCTAAGGGTTAGAAAACGGGAATGAAGTTAATGTGGTCACCCCTGACTTCAGAAAAGCGATTGAGAAAATTTCAAACTCTCCTCCTTAGTTTTTGAACTTCTTTTCCGAAAAGGGATCTACTCGTTCCAATCCTATTCTAGCCGCTTTAGGTGTCTCCCAAGGTAGACATTTAGGTCCTCTCCTGTTTAGCCTTACAATTAATGACTTAGACATGGTCATTTAACATTGTCAAATATTCCTTTACGCCGGTGATATGAAATTTTTCAAAATAATTGCAACTCATGAAGACATATCTCTCCTCCGAACAGATCTTAACAATTTCTCAACCTGGTGTACCAAAAATTGCTTAGAGCTTAACATAAGCCAGACAATGATCTTTTCGCGTTAACGCATTAAAACAGCTCCCCTACTCGTGATCGTGGACTAACAATTCTACTTCACAAGGCCAAACTCTGCATTAAGTTTTGTTTAAAGATGGTCCAAATAATTGTTAGGCTTATCTTTGGTTCAGTTGGCGACTTATCTCTCTTTAATTCGATTTTGCAACCTGAGAAATCCTCACGTCTTTTATTTATATATTTATATACTCACAACACCTCATATGGCCTTAACGAACCCCTGACCCGTATGCTTCGGTGGTCAATTCGATTCCAAATTCATTTGATTTCAACATCAGTACCTATATCCTCAAACTCCTTTTTAGCCACCCCACTCATAGTTATAAGTTTACATTTAAGTTCGTTTTTAAGTTATACTTATAGCTTGAATTAAGCGAAATAAATGGAAGTTAAGCCCCAGCTAAAATTAAATAGTCATTCTGATTTATCTTAATAGTTTTAATATATTTCAAGAGTAGATAACTATGACCAAAAATTATACATAATTAAGTGTTTTAGTTTACCATATATTTGTGTCTATATGAACTCAAATGAATTTATTGTATTTATCTTTTCTAATCAAATAACTTATTATGATATTTTGCCAAATTTACCTTCAATTATTTTATCTTTATGTTCTAATACTTTACCCATAAATATTGCTGGCTTCCTGTTTACTATAAATAATTTACACATTTGCTTTATAAAATGCTCCTAGCAATGCATGACCAACATAAACATAAACAAAAGTTATATAGTTGCGTATTATATTGTATACACCGTTATAAAATTTGTCTCGTATCCAATTTTGCATATGAAAAGCACGCACAAGCAACAAGATGAACGAGTGCGTGACCATCCGACAGCTCGTTTTTGAGGTCAGTTTACATTATGCAAGCATAGGGATGTCATAAATGCAAATCTATACTACACAAACATGCATCATATTTTTGTTGAAACGCAAATAGGTTTTGCATATTTTGTGTTGACTTTTTCTCGATGATTGTTCTAGATAGCGAAGAAAATTGCGGACCTTATTGCAAATTCATTGGACTTCATTGAAATCAGGGCTGGATGGAGGATTTAAAAAGTGTTGTTTGAAAAATAGATTAAAATAGATTTGACACTTAAATATCAAAAAAGTGACATTTCAAGTTCAAATTAACATTTGATGTGACGAATATTCTGGCATATGGATTCTAAATCCTTTGACGATGTTGAATTTGGCATACTTCAGACGATTAATTTTTACGTTTCAAGTATCATTTTGACGCCTTAAATAAGTCCAATTAAAATATCTAGTTTAATAAGCTAAAATATTGTATTAAGAAAGTATATTCTTTTTTATAATTGGTATTAAAATGAGGCTTAAGAGTTTTAGACACTTTAACTAAAAAAAAGGTTTTATTAATTCTAGACATTTTGTTATTTTTTAATGTTTTTAATTTAATTGTTCAAAAGATTTCGTTGACCTGTTTTTGTGTACCCATCTGTCAGATTTATTTTCAATGATCAACTTTTGCCTAAAATTCTTGATGTCAATGGGATAAATCAATTTTCAATGATCGCGATAACCGACCTGGAAGAAATCAATAATGGTTTAAATTAGTGCTAAGGACTTGAAAAGTTTTATTTTTTGACATTGTCAAATTCAGATTAAAACTTTAATCTGTTGCTAAACTTGATAGCTAATTTGATAAAATAGGAGAATAAAGCCTATCGTTCTGACAGCTTTCGGCACTTGTTTTCCCAGGTTTAATATCTAAACTTTCAAGCATATTAAGCCTCATATCATGGTGATATCAAATCAGGCCCATCTGAACATCATTTAATAAGTCTTATTTTTTGAAAATATGAAAAGTGACAGAACAGAACTGGGTAAAATCTATTTTCGGACTCACTAAGCTTAGATTATTTCTCATAAAAATATATCAGTTATTTAAGAATCTACTATACTTGGCCGTAAGGAAATAGGGGTGCTAAAAAAGCTTTCGACATTTATGTTGATACCGAAAGTATGTTCAAACTTTTAGGCATATTAAGTCTCATATCATGCTGTTTTCTTATGTTACCTAATTAAATAGAATGTCTATACTCTACTGACATGGTTAAATTCCATTGATATTGGGCCCCTTTGAATCGAAAGGCCCCTACGAACAGGTCCTTTGTTGTTGATTTCCGCTACACCCGATCGGAATGCAAATGTTTCCCAATTGCAAAGAAAGTGATGCAGCTTCCCAAAGAGAAAAAGTTCGCTTGAATATATACAAGGATAGGATATTATGTAGTCATCAATAATAAATATTTTCATTTGCATGATATACAGGTATTACCGCTGAGGCAATAACATTATCATTCGATGTTTTTTTATTCATTTCAATTCAAAAATGAAATTAATATACGAGCCCAGTCGGTTAATTGTTAAATAAATCATTCTGTTCACACCCAAGTAACAAAACAAAAAAGAAACAAGATACATTAATTTTTTTAACACAAACAGTGTAACAGCGGTAAGTCGGTAATATAGTTTTAGGTCAGCGCACCATTGCGATATAACGGTCAATGTGTTTGATTAAAGCTGAAGTAAATTTAATAGAACCAATAAATTTAAAAAAATATGTGGGTTTATTGCTATTTTTAGGTTGAGTTGTATTTATGCTCATTATTCACTTGCCACTTATCCTTCATCATGTCCTACAAATATTGAAGTAATAATGAAAGATATTCTCTTAAATAATTTAGTTGCCTGAATTGAATGTTATACATATGAAGATAGATGTTTCAACTTAGATCCTTACAGTTCTGTTGAAAGCATCCCTTCCTCCAAGACTCAGAGGTATAGTCTTATTACGGTTGGATTTTTTTATAAGCAAATTATATGATTCTTTTGATCCCTAATTAATGCCTATGACCTAATTATCTTATTTACCCAACACTGTAATTCAATTCATCCCTAGCGTTGTTATAAAGCAACGCTCATTATTTACATGAAAAAAGGCCTTAATGGTCATTCCAAAATATTTAAATTTGTGTCCTTGTGAAACTTAAGCTCAAATTGGCAATTTTTCGTCACTTAATTAATTTATCCTTAAGAAAATTTCAGATATAATGTCGGTATTATGTGTTACTACATATAAGTTTATACGATAACTTTTGAACTTAGCAGACATTTAATTTAACAGAGAATCATGTAAAAGCTTAAATTGTCACAAGTTTTTAAATAAGTTTCAACATAAAGTTGCATGCAACTAGTTACACTTGACGTTTATTAAAGCCCTGGTTCAGATGGTGTACTTTCAAATATTTTGAAAAAATGCGCATCCTATTTATCCTATCCTCTTCATATTCTTTTTAATGAATCGCTTAAATCTTCAATTTTTCCTGAAATTGGAAGACTTCGTTCATAACACCGTTACATAAAAAGGGTAGTAAAAATGAAATACAAAATTATCGTCCCACTGCAAATCTGTCCGTCATTCCTAAGTTATTTGAGTTAATTTGTAAAGTCATATCGTTTAATTGAAAGTCTATAATTTGTGACAGTCAACATGGTTTTATTCAAAATAGGTCAACAGTTACTAACCTCTTTCATTTCAGTTCATTTTCTTTAGGTTCGTTTGAAAAACGAAAACAAGTCGACTGTGTCTTCACAGCCTTCAGGAAGGCCTTTGATAAATTGTGCCATAAAACGTTAACTTTAAAACTTATATAAATCCCAAGGCTTTAACGATAAATTTGTTAGTTGGGTTTCGTCGTACTTATAAAATAGATAATGCAGCGTAGTTTTTAGGAGTGAGCGGTGATCATATTTTTATACCAACTCTGGAAAGATAGCCACTTAGGACCTTTACTGTTTATTTTGTACGTTAACGACTAACCTTCTATTATAATACACTCAACTGCTTTAATTTACGCTGATGACATTAAAATTATCAAACGTATAGAATCACTTGTCGACTGTTTACGTTTACAAGATGATCTAAATAGTTTTCGCGAATGGTGTTTTATAAATAAGCTTTTACTAAACATTTTGACTTTCAATTATCAATAAAACTCTTCTTATTTGACTAAACTCTCTACTTTCTCTGACCTAGGTATTATTCTTGACTCAAAATTAACTTTTATAAATCATTTTGACTATATTATTAAAAAAGCAAATAAGACACTCGGATTTATAAAACGGTTTTCACATGATTTTCGCGACCCTTATATTCTTAAATTTCTTTATATATCATTTGTAAGACCAATATTGGAATATGGCTACATAATAAGGGCTCCCTTTTATTCAGTCCATATAAACAGAATAGAAGGGGTACAAAGAAGATTCATGCGCTTCTGCCTCCGTTTCTTCCCATGGTCCAATAGGCTAGAACTTCCACCCTACAATCATAGGCTTACGCTCATAAATCTTCCATTACTTTCTAAACACAGAGAGTACATTCAGCTATGCTTTATTTTAAAATTATTCAATGGGTCAGTCATATCACCATCAATTTTGGAACAGTTAAACTTTATTTATAGCCGTTCAAGTATTAGAAGACAAGTTACTTTAAGTCCTACATCTAGCAGATCGAACTATGGTAAAAACAGACCTCTCAACCAATTGATTTCAGTTTACAACAAGTATTACTTTTTAGTATATTCTGTAAGCGATGATTTTAAAAGTAAAACATTTAAACTAAATTTCTTCAACACTTCAGTTTAGCTTTTTTTTGCAAATTGCTTATGGCATTGTAAATCTATTCATCTAAGAATAAATGTAATAAAAGTCTAAGTTCTAACCCCTTACCGCATACGAAGCCAAATATGGCTTTGTAAACTTTGAAGCTTATTTTAATATCAACAAATTGTTTTTTTTACTTGCGACATATAGGAACTATATGGCAAGTTTTGCATTCGTGCAAAATTTCGAACTCTTAACTTTAATCAAACATGATATTACGATGGTAGAGACGTCGAAAAAAGTGGGTCCCGCGATTCCGTCCGGTCGGTTTTGTCTGTCTGTCCACGCTCCTACAGCCTAAACCATTGGGTCGATTGAGTTCAAACTTGGAAGTTAAGGTTTTGAGCAGATTCGCGTTAGGCGTTTTTTTCATTTTTTTTTTAAGATCAAAACTAACAGTGGCCACCATACAATATTTTTGGGCAAAAAACGAAAATTCGAATTTTCTCAAAAACAAACCGATAGATTTTTTTTAAATTTTCTCTAAAATTTTATTTTTTAACTTGGCTTCTTTTAATAAGAAAAACAAATTTTTGTATTGCTCAGAAAAGGTACCGCTCATAGAACCGTTATTTTGTTTTTTAATTTTCTCAGCAATTTATAAACCGATTTCAATAATTTTTTTTCTGAATAAGCTCTTATATTGCTTTAACAATATTTGATTATCAAAAGTGCAATTTTTTATTGTTTGGATTTTTAAAAAAATATTGAATTTTATTTTTTCAAAATTCGATATCTCAAAAACCTTTCAACATTTTTTTACGAAATTCAAACGTATAGCGTATATTAACAATCTCTAACTGCGTACCAAAAATATTTTTAGAACAAAATTGAAAAATTTTATATATAAAGAATTAATTTAAAAAAAAACCGCTCTAACGATTTTCATAAAAAAATTTTGAAAAATGAAATGTTTTTTTATTTATAAAATGGCATTTAAATTTTTGAAGACAAACTTATTTTTCGGGCGAAATTTTGAATCTTAAAATATTTTTTTTTTAAATATTTTTACTGTGCATGAGCCCGAAAGAGCGCATTATTTTGACAAAATTGTAATTACATTCCTAGCTTTTATCTAAATTAGTGCATTTGGTACATATTTATGTATTTTTATAACTAAAATTATTGTAAATACCAACGATGGCCGCCCATGTAGCGCAACTGTATCGGACTAACGAATATGATATATTTAATCAACAGTCTATTTTAAAGTGTCTATCAAGAAGTATTATCTTGGTAACTTTGTATATGTGATTTTAAAATATTATTCTTTGCGAATAAGGTTGTTTCACACATGATTTACTTTCCTTCGCCTATATAAACTTAGTACAAGTTAAAGAAACGGGCCAGAAAGAGTATATGTATTTACTATTAGAATCACTTTTTCAACGTATACAAAACATGAATAGCAATTTCTTGTACCTGTTCGTATGCTTGTTATTTTTTTAAACTTTAACAAAATAAATAAACTGAACGTAAAAACTTCATGTTAGCGCTGAAAACTTATAGTAAAGAAGGAATGTAGTATGTACCTTCTAGCCACCAATAATATTCCTTCATTATCATCATAAACATGGTTTTATCTATCTATCTGCATAAAGCTAAGCTAGCCAATGAATAACTACACAACCAATAGGCGATCGCTTTACAATTTAAACATTCATGGTCATGCCCCTTTCTTATCTTATTTATTTTCCATCCTGGTTCTTCTAATATGAAATTACAATAAAGCTATCTAAAGGAAAAAAGCTTTTAAGGAACAAGTTGAATCTATATCGAACGCATCGTAGCTTTAAACATAACAGAAACCATTTTTCATATACAAAGATCGTACCGAAGTAAAAGCAGACTTATGAATGTAAATAAAAACAAATATCGGTAAAAGATCCTAAACAGCTGACGTAAGAATGCAAAAGTTTGTTTCATCCCCTTATTAGATACAATATTAAGCCATTTTGTTTTTTATATAAAGTGCATTGATATAAATAAAACAAAACTGGCTGCTTATGGGAATGGAAATAATATTTTTCTCGCGCTCCCGCTGAATTTCTCCACTTTCGATACTAACGCCACGCCAACGACTCTGCATCTGGTCGGCCTAAAAGTTTCTGCTCATGAAGTTACTATGGTTTTCATTAAGTACAATTGTACATAATGGCATTTATATCTTTGAAGACAAACTTAATTTACAGGTATATGTTTAAATCTTATATAAGTACTTTTTTATACATACTCTTAGCATACAGGAGCAAGTTCGTGCGACCCAGTCGTGCATTTTATTTTTATGACCAACGAGGTATTTCAATTATGCAGGTTACATATCCTATTCGTTCATACCATACCCATTCTATATTTTCTCCTTTAAACTCAATCCACTTCCCATAGAGCTAAATTCCATTAAAATTTGTTAATATCAAATATCACTATTTTTCCCACGGAAAGCTAGCTCCCAATGCACGCGCATTTTTTATGCCTTGCAATTCATTTACCTTTTATTGTAACCCGAACCCACATAAAAATATAAACGAAATAGTTTTAATATAATAATTTGTAAATTAAATCTGCTGAGAATGCAGTTTAATTAGAATAAGGAACTTTGATTGTATTAAATAATAAAGAAGCAGTCAGTCTATAGCGAGACTTGGTCGAATAAAGAACTTTTGATTTTTTAAAAACCTTGTTCGCGTAACTCATTTCATTTCTGGCGCAGTCGGCAGGATTTCTATAAACGGTAGAAATCCATACGAGAACGAATCCTAATTAATCAAATGAATATTATTTAACGTAAATTCAAATATATTCGAAAAGTGAAGTTTTCGAGAATATAATCAAACAAATGAATATTGTTTGAACGGGAACAGTGAAGTTTTCGAGAATATAATTAAACAAATGAATATTGTTTAACGCAAATTCTAAAATATCGGAAAAGTGAAATTTTCGAGAATATAATCAAACAAATGAAAATTGTTTGAACGGGAACTCAAATAACTTTTATTTGCCTAAAAAACAAAATCATATTAGTGTGTAACAAGTGAATATTGTGAAGCACTTAAAAAAGAAAAAAAAAGAAAAACAACGTAAAAACATAAAAATTTTTTTTTATTTCCATAAACTGAACTTGTAATTTAAAGAAATCACAATTAAGAAAAGAGACAGAACTTTGAAATTTTGGCCAACTATACCAACAATGGACCAAGAAACCTTAAATAGTTTAGTGGAGGCCATCCAAGCCTTAGCAGTGCGTCCTCACGAACAGAGTCGCACCGTTAGAATACTGAAAGAAATTGCATATATACCAGAATTCGGAGGCCAAAGTGAGAAGCTGACTCAATTTATCAACGTAGTCGAGAACCATATCAGTGCAACCAGAATAGAGGAAAGACCAGAAATATGGCAGGCAATATACAACACCAAAGTGACAGGAAGAGCAAAGGAACTACTAATCCACAATATATCAACAACATGGGAAGCAGCAAAGAATCTACTAAAGCAGCACTTCCGCCCAACAATTAGCTACAAAGAAATTGCGAACAAAATTACATATCTTAAAGTAAGTTCAATATTAGATCTAAATAACAAAATAGAATTTTTAATTCAAGACATAAATACTTTTGCGACATATGAAAATAACCCAAGAGAGGTAAAATCTAATTTATATGTACTAATAAGTAACAAAGTAAAACAATTAGCAATTGGAAACCTTTCAAGAGATATTAGGGATATTTACGATATTCATAAAATCAAAGAAATACTTTACTCATTTGTAGGATACGATGAAGGGAATATACAGACAGATTTCAAAACGAACAGACAATTTGACCAGAGAAATAACTACTCTAGAACACAGAATAGGTCGAACGATTATAGAAATACATCAAGACAAAATAACTCCCAACTTAACTCTAATTCCTCGGGACAGTTAATCACATCGGGACAAAACCGACATTCTAATCCATTTAGACAACAAACAAATAGTTATCAACCAAACTCTTACTCCCCAGAACAATTTAGAAATACATCGGGACAGTATCGAAATGGTAACTTATCAAGACAAAACAATACCCAACCTGTCTTCAATCCTTCAGGTCAAATTAGAAAGCGGTGCAAAACCCAACACCAATGTCTGTAAATCAGACACAGAATGAACAAATCGCGATGCGGGAGGAAGAAATCCACAATGTAGATCAGTTTTTTCTGATATAAGCCTCGGGAACAAAATTTTTTTAAACTTAACCATTGAAGAAAAGAAATATAGAGCACTTGTTGACACTGGGTCAACAATGAGCATAATTAATTCCAGTGTAGTAGATTGTAGTAGGTTTCAAGTATATGACAAAGTAAATATGCAGTTGCAAACAATAAATAATATAACAAATGAGGTAATGGAAAGAGTAATTACTAGCATCCCCAAAGAATTTAATTATAATGGTAAAACAGCCACAAGATGGTATAAGAGAAACTTAGGTCCAAAGCCTTACGATATTTTAATAGGCATGGACTTATTAGGTAAAATTGTCAAAACATTTGATTTCGACAATAAAACTCTCGTCCTAAAAAATAAAACAATAATCCCATTATACTCTGAAAAAGACATTGCAACTTTCGATTGTTTTGAACTTATCGGAGAAGGGAAAGAATTGGATCTAAACCATTTAAACGAAGAGGAAAAGAAAGAAATAGAAAAATTATTAAGTAAATTCAAAAATCTAGTTTATCGTGAAGGTGATCAACTGACGAATACAGATACGATCATGCACGAAATAAAAACTACTATAGATCAATCAATACATGCTAAACTCTATAGGCTACCCCCACAACATGAACAAGAAGTAAAACGACAAATTGAAGAAATGGAAAATCAGGGAATAATAAGAAAATCAAATAGCAGATATGCATCTCCTATTGTAGTAGTGGCAAAGAAAATAGATAATTCGGGACAACAAAAATTTCGCCTATGTGTGGATTATAGAAAGCTTAATGAAATAACTATCGATGATAAATATCCACTCCCAAACATCGATAGTATCCTTGATAAATTAGGTAGAGCGCAATACTTCTCATCAATTGACCTGGCAAAAGGTTATCACCAGATTAAAGTTCATCCCGCCGATATTCCAAAAACAGCATTTGTGACACCTAACGGCCTCTATGAATATCTTAGAATGCCGTTTGGATTGAAAAATGCACCGGCGACTTTCCAAAGATTGATGAACGAGATATTAAGAGACTATATTAACAAAATTTGTGTCGTCTATTTAGACGACATCCTAATTTTCTCAACGAGTCTTAAGGAACACATTCAATCTCTAACCTTAATTTTCAAAAAACTCTCTGAACATAATCTAAAAATTCAATTTGATAAATGTTCATTTATGAAAAGGAACACTGAATTTTTAGGGCATATATTAACAGCGGATGGAATGAAACCGAACCCTAAGAAAATAGAATGCATTTTAGAATACCAATTACCCAAAACAGAGAAGCAGATCAAATCATTCTTAGGTACTACAGGATACTACAGAAAATTTGTAAAAGATTATTCAAAAATTGCTTATCCCATGGTGAAATACTTGAAGAAGGGAATGAAAATAAACCTTAATGATCCTGAATACATTCAAGCGTTTGAAACACTTAAATCAAATATTATCAAACACCCCATACTCAAATTCCCCAACTTTGAAAAACCATTCACACTTTTCACCGACGCAAGTAATTATGCGATAGGAGCGGTACTTATGCAGGAAGGTCAACCTGTGTGCTACGGGTCAAGAACATTAAACGATCATGAAAAGAAGTACTCTGCAACTGACAAAGAATTCTTAGCAATCGTATGGGCAGTTACTTATTATAGACCTTATTTATGGGGTCGAAGATTTAAAATTGTAACAGATCACCTACCCATTAAATACTTAAATAAAAAATACACAGGAAAAGAGTTTAGTCAAAGAACACAAAGATGGTTATTAATATTACAAGAGTACCAGTATGATATAGAATATTTGAAAGGCAAATTAAACAATGTAGCGGACTTCCTTAGTAGAATCCCAGAAAAAGATAAAACAACAGACAGTATAGAACACCAGTCAATTAACAACGTATCAGATATAGAAACCAGACACTCAGGGCTAGAAGAGCAACTGAACCATATCCCCATAAAGGAGACGATACTTAACAAATACAAGACCCAACTAATATTAGCTAACAACGCTGACAAAGAAATAGAAATTTTACATAAAAGAAGAATTATCCATATCGATATGACGAGAGGAAAAGAGTATTGGACTGACGCTTTACGTAGATATATTAAACCAGGAATCACAGGAATATATACAGAACTGACATACCATGAATTTAACAAAATACAACAATTATTGATAGAACTTTTTGGTCATGACAACCAAATAAAATTTATTAAGGCTACCCTAAGGGCAAAAGAAATAAAAAGCATAGAAGAACTACAAAAGCAGATATCACTATACCACGTTAAAGAAAGTCTCCACAGCGGAATAATTGAGACATACCATAGTTTAAAAAACAAAATTTATTTTCCAAAATTAATTCAAGAAATAGCTAAGATTATAAATAACTGTAGGACATGCTTAGAAACAAAATACGAACGTAAACCAATTAAACCCAAATTTGAAATAAGTAAAACACCAGAAAGACCAAATCAAATTCTTCACATGGACATATATTATTTTACAAAACAAGCTTTCTTGACACTTATAGACAAACTAACAAAAAAGGCTTATGTTTATTATCTCCCCAACAGAAACTGGGTTAAAAAAATTGAGATATTAGAAGAGCACTTTTCGAAATTCGGTAAGCCCGAAAAAATTATAGCAGACAACGAGTTTCAAGCAGAAAATTTGAAAGAATTTTTTAGAGAGGAACAGGTAGAATTACACCTAACGAAACCAAACACACATACTGGTAATAGCGATATTGAAAGATTCCACTCGACCTTACAAGAGAAGTTAGTGGCAATTAGGAATGAAGATTTAACTTTGATACAAAAAATTCATAAAGCAGTAAACAACTACAATAATAGATACCACTCAACCTTGAAAATGACACCAGAAGAAGCAATGTTTTCGGACATGGCTACTTTAAATGCACGAGTCCGAAAAGAAAAAGAAAAAAGGACAGAAAAACTAAATAGAAATAGAGAAGATTATAATGAAAATATGCAAGTCGCACCAATAAAAAATTACAAAAGAAATTATTACAAGAATCAACCAAGATATAGACTTAAGAAACTATCTAGAGAACATCCTATTAATATCAAACGACCTCGTTTACTTGCAGATAATATTACTTTACCTACTAATAATACAAGTAACACCAGTACAATCGACGCTGACAATTAATGAATTGACTACGAAAAATGGATACTCCATTATAAATATGGGACAGACTGAAATTATTAAAGATACACAAACCATACTTCACATTATAAATATTCAAGACTTAAGCCAAACTCTTGATTCTATAAGAGATAGTGTTAAAAATTTACAAACAGGAGATGACAGGACAATCAGAAAGACAATAGAAAACATTCAAGCAAAAATTTCGGCAGTAGAACCAGAAAAGACTAGACAAAAACGAGGACTCATCAATATCGTAGGAACAGCACAAAAATGGCTTTTTGGAACGATGGACGAAAACGACAGACAAGAAATTATAAAACATTTGAATACTATAGAGGAAAATGATAGTAATGCAATTTTTAACCTAAACGAACAAATTAAAATAAATTCCCATTTTAACGATTCAATCTTTGATCTTAAAAATATAATAGAAACAGATAGAAAACAATTAGCTCAAACATACAAAGAATTATCTATTAATGAGAAACGAATTATTAAACAGCAACTTAAAACTGATCAAATATTAAAATTACGAATTTTAGAAGATAAAGTTAACCAAATTATAGACACTATAGCACAGATAAAATTAGGAATGGTTCACCCAAGCATATTAACAGCAACAGAAATAACAGAAACAAAATTGGACTTCTATAAATTAAAAAACGTAAGAGTAGGAATTTTAAAATACGATAAAAATAGACTCATAATAGCTATGAAAATACCAAACAATTATAAGTTAGTCGATTTTAAACTGATAACAGCTAGTCCCACAGAAACTAAACACGAAGTAATAATTGAAGATCAATATGTCATAGAAATTAACGAAACAATGTATAAATATGATACAAAAATCCTATATGAAAAGGAACTAATACCAATTAATAATTGTATTGTAAATCGCAATTGTAAACTAAAAGAAAATAACGCTATTGAAATAAAATCATTAGATGATTACACTGTCCTTTGTAAAAATATGAACAATATAGAACTAATAAATAATTGTGATGATCGTAAAGTAAATCTAAATGGAAACTATTTGATTGTACTGAATAATTGTTCAATACAAATATTAAATCAAACTTTTAGTAATAAGAATGTTAAATTTGTTGATAGATATTTTTATGAAGAAAATATAAAATATAATTTTACAAAAACTTTAAACTTTGAAGAAATCATACTTAAAAACTTTGTAAACTTAGAAAATATAAAAATACTTAAATTTCATAAAAATGTAAGTTATTCTGCTATCATTGTCTTTGTATTAATTTTTGCAATATTTATTTTTATCCTTCTGAGAAAAAACAAAAGTTTGAAAGTTTCAATAAACAACATAAGCAAAGATACTCCTAAAATTCAGGAGAATTTTAATTTAAAGGGGGGAGAGGTTACATATCCTATTCGTTCATACCATACCCATTCTATATTTTCTCCTTTAAACTCAATCCACTTCCCATAGAGCTAAATTCCATTAAAATTTGTTAATATCAAATATCACTATTTTTCCCACGGAAAGCTAGCTCCCAATGCACGCGCATTTTTTATGCCTTGCAATTCATTTACCTTTTATTGTAACCCGAACCCACATAAAAATATAAACGAAATAGTTTTAATATAATAATTTGTAAATTAAATCTGCTGAGAATGCAGTTTAATTAGAATAAGGAACTTTGATTGTATTAAATAATAAAGAAGCAGTCAGTCTATAGCGAGACTTGGTCGAATAAAGAACTTTTGATTTTTTAAAAACCTTGTTCGCGTAACTCATTTCATTTCTTGCATACATTTGTGTAACGAAACTTTGTTCTTCAACTGTCAAACTGTTTAAGATTTTGTGAACGTGTTCGGAAGTGAAATTTAAGTAAAAAAGTGCTACTTTCAAAGATTAAACAAATCTACAAAACAGTAAGTTAAAATTTCAATAAATTAAATATATGTACATTATTTGCATATTAAAGAACATTGTAATTCTAAAAAGTTTTGTGTTTTCAGTAGATGAACAAATAATTCCCACGAAATCAAGCAATATAATCCTGCAAAACCCCATAAATGGGGTTTTAAAAATCAGGTTTTGAGTGGTGTTTCAGGGTTCAGCTATGATTTCGATATTTTTGCTGGATATCAAAGTAAATCCTATCCTTCAGATGCACCTGATCTTGGCGTCAGTTCTAACGTCGTAACCCGACTCGCCTCCACTGTATCTAAACATCAAAACTATAAAATAGGTTTTGATAATTGGTTTAATAGCCTAAAGCTTCAAGTTTATTTATTTAAAAGTGGTTTGCTATCGTTTGGAACAGTGGGGTAAATCGTGTGCCGAACTCGAATATGCCTGCTGAGAAAGATTTGAAAAAAGGGAGGTGGAAGCATGACAGACAAAACAGCAATCATATACGGCTTTAAGCTAAGTTTTGTGTCGTGGTACGATAATAAGGTTGTGAATATGCTGTCAGCTTATGTAGGTAGTGAGCCAAAAACAACAAAACGGCGAGAAAAACAATTCAAGGATGTTGTGGATGTTTACAATCAACACATGGGGGTGTAGATTTGCTTGATTCTATGCTTGGATATTATAGAATCCATTTAGGCTCTCGTCAATGGATCAAACGAATTTTTTTAAAGATATGAACCTTGTAAATGCTTGGTTGCTATGGCGCCGAATCAACGTAAATGATGAATTCATGCCGTTGTTTGCTTTCAAACTTGCAGAATGGCCAAAAAACGTGGTCGTCCAGCTGGAACACCAACTTTAAGTACACCAACAAGCCGAGCCCCCACTCCATGCACTCCGTCCTATTCACCAGTGCCCAGCAAAAGGTCACGTAAAATGCCATCAAGGCTTCAAGATTTAGCACTTAATACGGTGCGTTCAGATAACTTGGATCATTTTCCAGAAATGCGAAGTTTATTTGTGCTTCAATGAAAAAAGAAATTACTTTACGGATTTCCATAAGACATAATTTTTCTCAAACGCATACGAAGCCATATATGACATATTTATTTTTCGGTTAAATTTACTTAAATGCATAGGAAGCCATTTATGGCTTTGTTAATAATTTTTGTACAAAATTCTTAAAAAAAATTATTAATAACAAACAATAAAAGATATTTTCACAAAAAAATTGTTTCCATCGCCTTTATAATTCACGCAATAACGAATTCAATAAATAAACTTCCCTTCACGGACTACTATTACATTGTACACTCTGTTACTCAAAATTACAGGATACAATTTATAGTGAATTGCATAAAATTTAAGAAAATAAACATGTGTATATTTGTTATGCCTTTGTGAGCAGAGAATACAAATTTTGTCCTTTTCATTGACATAAGCATACAATGAGTATAATCATTACATCCTTATGACATCTACTGCCACTGAACTAATAAAACCTGGTGGTGGGATGGCGAATCATAATCAATATTACTTGTACAACTCTGCTTCTGTCATCGAAATTGAAGGACAACCAAAGGCGATATACTACGTACAGGACTTAATAAGTAAGTGAGTGAGTTTGTTTTCATTTTGTATTTTTTGTGAAAAGAAAAGTTTTGCTCTTGTTATATTTTTCATGTCCCATAACTTAGAAGACAGAGTTCCTTCTGAGAATAATATTATATATCCCTAACTTAATATTATGAAAATATTACATTATTCTTGATTACCCAAACCCAGAACACACCTGGCCTATTTTGCACATACGAGTTTATGTACGTCAAGCTTTTAAGAGTATATAAGGGTTGGGTATTCAAAACAGAAGCAAGAAAACAGAGACTTGATTTTATGTTAGAAGTTTTCTCAACTTGTGGTTATGCTTCGTGAGTTCTTAGAAGAAATAATGTGGTTATTGTGGACGTATGTATGTACATATGCGGTTGGCTCTAACAGGTGTTTTCGTGCGGTGTCGTTGACAGCATTCAAAATTGCATGCAACATTTAAGTTGATTGAATTATTTTTGATTGCCATTCATGCGGCCGTGTTCTTGTGATATGATAAACATGATTTTTGTAAGAGAATGATTGTGACACTAGTTACACCTATTTTAGATTTGAAAAGTGTTTTTTTTTAGATCAGCTTAAACTCCAGGCTCGCAGTCGAGGTGTTGCAAAAATAGATTTTTGGTAAAATAATGTTTTGAAATGTGTGTAACTTTGTTAAAATTTCTCATTTTATTTATATCACAGTCAGATCTTACAATATTTTAAAATTTCAGACAGCATTAGGCAACTAGTTATTTTCTCAAGTGTCATTGACTATAAACTCGAAACTTTACTTCACTTACCATGGCTTTCAATTGATCGTACAAAAACGACCAAAAACATAATTCTCTACAGTCAAGTCTACTCGATTTGTATTTTGTATTTTAAAGTAATATAACTTATTACTTTTACAATTTGAGAAGGAATCCTTTAACCTAAATACAAATCGAGTCATGCAGCAAATAAATTTATCACAAAGTAATAAAGTTCAGCTTTCAGTTGAATAAAAAAATATATGTAACTAGGCGTCATTTTGACATAAGTTAAATTGACTTGATAGTTAAGGAGATTTTTCTTTTTTAACTTTCCAGTCAATTTTCCAATAAAGTTGCCTTAGTTGGAAGGCAGTTTTTTAGCAGCCGGATAATCAGATACAAAAAATTTGCCTTATTTTTAAGTCTCTTCCGTCATCTGAACTTTGCAAATTGTCAGATCTGTCAGTAAACAAAATATCCCGAATAATTACCATCATCTGAATGTTCAATAATTATTCATTACATTACGAGTATTTTTTTGCAAACACATCAATATTTAAGTTTGTGCTATTTTTCGTCGACATACTAAAACCGTTAAACCAGTTTTGTTTTGCATTTCTTTTAATATTTTATTTGTTTGTAAAATAGATACAAGATATTTAAATAATAATTATTGTCAAAGTTTATGTCACTTGGATTTTTCTAAAACAAAAACTAATAAATCTTAATAACAATGGCACAAAATTTGAAACGATTCAGTCAAATATTAAAGCCATTTTTAGCAATTTACTAAGCCGAAAAAATGATTTACCTAATTTTTAACAATTTAAACATTACAATCTCTTTCAAATTTGCTGAAGTTAAAACTAGAATGGTCCAATCAGGAAGTTAAAAATTTTAATTAATAGGTCCGTTTGAGCTTTGTTTATTTTAACAAATTGTCACTTTATAGACATGTGGCAATTTACTAGTTAGCAAAACGAAAAGAAAGGTTTAACATATAAGACTCTCTAAGTAAATTGCTAAATATTTAGCAAACTACTGACAAGTAAATTTGTAAGTCCCTAACAATAGATTGTTTAAAATGTTGTGCAATTTTTTACAAAATTTTAGAAGTATTTTGTTTATGTTTTTCTTTTTAATAAAAAAAAAAGAAATTAAACTTTTATAATATAGCATCAAATGTCAAAACTGTTGCTCCTCGATTTATAAAATTTAAGTAATAATAATAATCATTTTTTTTACTTCACACAATTTTTGTATAACGGCACAATTTAACTAAAGCCAATAGCGTTATTGGTTCGTGAGATATTTGTGGTTAGCTAAAATAACAGATATTTCGGACACGTGTGGTTTTCAACCTGGCAATACGTTTTGGCCGTTTTGATAGCTGTCACTTGTTGTATGCTTGATCTGGTTTGTCATTTTATAATACTTCTTGACAACGCTCTCACGGATGGCACTTAATTAAAAACCCTTATTTTTATAATAAAAGCTAAATTCTTGGATACATCAATAAATTAAATCCGTTTTATTTCTTCTTCAAAACCATTCCTTCAAATGTAATCTCCAATTCAAAATTATCTTTAAAATATTATAAAATTTTTCAGTTGTAAGATATAAATTAAATATCAAATCTCTGAGCAAGCTGCGTATTATAAAAACAAAAACAATAATTTGTAAAAAGCATTTATCTATGAAAATAAAATATCTATCTATCTATCTATCTTCTTCAAAACCACACGTCTTAAAAGAATAACTATGTTATTATTTATTTATCTTAATTTATTTGAAGTAGATATCTCTATACGTTCTTAAGAACCTTCCAAAAATTAAGTGCAATTATGAAAATTCCAAAGAAACTTTAAACCCACTTTTTAAGTGACTAATTTGCGAGTTCTTTGAAATAAATTGTTAGGCATATTTTTCGCTCATTTATGATGTGTCCTATATCGATATTCAGCACGAGCAATGTTACCAAATAATATCAGTACCCACTAGGAGTTTGCTTTTTATAAGAAAATCAGAAATCAATAATTTTAAATCATATGAAAAATCAAAGAATTAAAGAAGTGGATGATTTTTCGTTTCATTTTTATGTTTAAAATGATAAAGACACAAAATTCTTTTCCAAATAAATTCACAACCAACGACGCACGACGACAGCTGGATGTGTCTTAATTCACATATCATTGAATTTTTAGCAAAACAGATTTTGATTGATATTATGATGGCTGCAGAAAATATCTTACAAATACAACTCAAACACAAAAATGTTTTGATTTAACAAAATTTTACAAAATATTTAGCCTGTGAATGAGTTCTAAATTAAAAACAAAAAAGATTGAATCTCTTTCATTTTTCAATGTCAATCAAATTGAAATTAAAGTTGAAAAACATTTTCATACACTGATGAGATTGAAATCACACCAACTAAAATCAATACACGATATACGATTTCATACATACGTAACATAGGCACATGTGTATAAGACCTATTTAGTTAAAATTTAAAATGATCCTAATATGAAAAATAACAATACCCACTTCCCACTTCAATTTAATCAATCATAAAAATGTTTGCGTTCTTTTTCTCTTTGGTTTTTATTTCAGCAGAGCTGCCGGATCTCCACCTGTCATTCTGGGATGTGAAAATTAATCTTTTGTGGCTGATTGTGGATTATATGTGCTTTAGGTATGGTACACTTATTTTTGCTCTAAAGCCTCCTGTCATTTTTTTATTGTTTCATCAAGTTGTCTGAGGAAAGTTATTTTCTTCACAGTCGTTTTAACTTTAAACTGAAAGCATCATTTCGTTTTTTGACATTATGATAACTCAATTTCAAAAACACGTTTATTTCTCTTATTTTTATGAACGGATTTATTTTAATACATTTTCGTCGAGTGATGATAACATGATGTTCAAGGATTCTAATTCATATTTTTCTTACATACCTATATTATATATTCATAAGGATAAACATAAAAAATATAAATTTGTCACACAGTCTGCTAAAATTATTTAGAGGAAATCAGTATAAATAAATGTCATTGTCATTCTCGTTGAGTTCAAAAATGTGTCTTTGGTAAGGTTTAATGATATAACGATTTTAGACGATATTCATATTAAACTGACTCCGCTGGGATTATTCTGACATCCCAATCGCGACACCTCATCATTTCATCATAGAAATAATTTTTTTTACTTCTACTACTTTCTTATATAACATATTATTTTTGAAATTTCTGGAACTTTTAGAATTAAAACTTCTAAATATTGATTTGATCTTTAAATATCTTGAAAACAAAGAAAGATATTGGCATCTTAAACAAAATATTGTTGTTAAAATTTATTACAAAAACCAATTGACACCGTTTTTTTAAATAAACTTAATTTCTTGAATAGCTCAAAGTTTAATTTTGTATTCCTTACAAAAAATAAGTATTTGGATTTGAAGAGCACTAATGGGAAATGTGGGTACACGCATCTCAGCGTCTTTTGAAACTATTTTTCAGCAAAGCCATCAAAGGTTCATATTTACATTTTCCTGGAAGGTTTTTAAAAAATGGTTTTTAGTGACAAATTTTGGAAAACTAGGATCTAATCTAAAACTTCTTTAATATAACTTTCCAAAGAAAGAAAAAATAAGCAATAAAAAAGTAATACAATTTTATTAAAACAAAAAAAAAAGAAGTTGTGAAGGGATGTGACCACTTGTGCGGATTTGTCCTGCTTAAAGTTTTAACAAAATATTCATAACAATATTTTGTGTGAGATAAATAATTTGAACTCATTATTTTTCCTTGTTATCTTTCCATAGGGAGTTATTGTAATGGGTCCGATTTATTAAATTGAAAATTTTGACATTTCTAGACGTTTCAAGGTCCCTAGAGTCGAAATAAAAGATTGCGACTGTTATTTCCTCGTCCATACCTCAAGAACCAGAAGAGATATCGACTTCAAATTTATTTTGTTCTACAAACAATAAGTCAGAAAGATGCAGAAAGGGCTCTCAAAAAAATTGCGTGGGTGGTTCTTTTACCATTGCAATTTAAAAAAAAGGTGAAAATGTTGATTAACCGTAATTTTAAATCAAAAAAAAATCAAAAAACAATTTGTCAGCTCGCAAATTTTAGGAATACAAAATGATTTTATCCTCAAAACAATTTTGTGCAACGAAAAATAACGTTTTCAACATCTGGTAAGATTTTGAGAAAAATCGATTTGACAGTTTTTTGTATAAAAAATAAAAACCTAAAAAATTATTACTCAAAGTTGGTAAGAATTGAATTTCGACTCAAATATCTTTTCAAAACCTTGGGATATTGACTTTAAAATACTTTTATATTATAAAAAATATTGTTGTCAACATTTAGTTAAATTTTTAGAAAAATCGAATTGACAGTTTTTCTTACAAAAAATAAAAACTTAAACGAAAATTTTAACAAAAGTTGGTTAAAATTGATTTCCGACTCAAATATCTTTTCAACATTGATATTAATGGTTCCAACTAATTTTATCTTATCAAACATGTTTTTTTTATTTTTATATTTTGAAAAAAATTTTGGGAATAATCTAATTGACAGTTTTTTTTTACAAAATAAAAACCTTACAAAAAAAACAATACTAAAACTTAGTAAAAATTTACTTTCGACTTTCAAAAATTTAAAATATGGTCTTCAAACTTTGTTTATTTCACAGAAAATATTGTTTTCGATTTACATCAGTTTTTTTTATAAGAATCCAACAGTCCGTTTTTTCATACAAAAATAAAATATACAAAAAATAGTACGCAAATTTGGTAAAAATTGATATTCGGTTCTTGATATCCTTCAAATTAATTTCATTCATCCAATTTGTAAAAATTTAAGAAATCCTACTAAAATTTTTAAAAATTTGTTTTCTACTAAAAATCTATTTAACAAAACTAGATTTTCAAACTAAACTATTTCTGAAAAATAATGTTGATGAATTTTAATTCAACTAACAATTTTTAACGCAACCCTACAAACTTTTAAGCACGACAAATCGACAGAAGGGGTGGGAAGTTATCAGTGTGGGTCGCATCCCAGCCTCTTTTTTTCATAATCCTTGAGTCGAAAACCATTTCTTATTCCTTTTTCGTTTTAGTAGGAAGGCGTGTTTTGTTAAAAAAAGTTAACATTTTTCTAAAAAAAAAATTAAAAATTACCAAACTATTTTGCATATGATAAATAGTTTGATTTCAAAATACTTAAGTCGAAAACCAATTTTATCAAGTAAGTAATATATTTTATAAATTTAAATTTTTTTTGTAAGAAAATAGTCAATTCGATATTTCCCAAAACTTTAATAATTGCTGAAAACTAAAATTTTTGTAAGATGATGATGCAAATGTAACCAAATAAAAAATTCAGTTTAAAGCAAATATGACAATTTTTTTTTTAAAAAATCAATTTTTACCAACTTTTAGTAATGTTTTTTTTAGTTTTTTATTTTTTGTAAAAAAAGCTGTCAATCCGATTTTTCTCAAAAACTTTACCAGATTGCAAAAACGTAATTCTTCGTTGCATTCAATTTATTTGGAGATAAAATCATTTTTTGTTATAATAAAACCGTTAATTGATTTTTGTTTCCAAAAAGTTACAATATAGCGGAAATCAAGTTACAATATAGGGTTAGCCATTTTTTTTCTTGCAGCGTTTTTGAACTTGTTCTAACTGGACAAAATTCAATCTAAAAAGAAAATACTCGAAGTAGCTTGTTTTTTTTTTGTTTCTTGAACTGTAAAAAAGATTAAGACCAACATTAAAAGTTACTTTTAAATTTGGAGCTTGTTCACAAGAAAATTTATAAATTAATTCGATTCTTTGAAGAACGTTTAAGTGCATAAATTAGTCTGAGAATGTTTAAAAACGTTTAGGCTCATATTGTATGCTAATTTTACGCCAGTATTATCCATACAAAGTGTATTTAGTAAAGTTGAAGTAAGTTTTATATCAAAAAGGTCAAAATATATTTCTATAACAATATTTATATTAAACATTGAACATGCATTTAAGGCTTTTATTTAGAAACATTTTTAATAAGAATGCTTCCCTATTTACATACTGAAGTTTTCCAACATTCTAAACTGAAACATAATACCGTTATATTCATCTCAAATTTTGTGTGTTCAAATTCAAGGGTTCTGATGCCATACACCATTGTTCCGCAGTGAACCTTCTCACCATCTTTACTCGCGTTTTCACAAATGATAAAAAGGAACAAACAAAATAAATATTTGCACCCCATGTATGCGTTCTTCCATAAAATATATTAAAAAAGTTATATTTAAAGTGATTTCCTACTATTTTTCACTCGATTCTACTGCTCCTGTTCCTGTTCTTGCACCCTCAATCCCTGCGAAACTAACTCAAGTAAATATAGCCAAATAAAAAGATTTATCCTCGTTTATATTATTTATCCTTATGCACTTGGAAAATTACTCCATTCTTCATTCTTAACTCCTTTTCCACACCCTTAATATTTAAATAACATAACGACCCTTTTGGCAAACATTCAAAACATATTGCTTCAATTTAATATTCCTATCCGATTATTATTTGTAAATTTGTTTCCTCTCAACATCACCCCCAATCACACTTATCATCATCGATCGAAGGGATATAAAAATTGAAAATGTCTCCCTTTTTTTGTTGTCAGTACGAGTAGAAATTTTTGCTGTGTAATTATTTATGAATATGATAATATTAAAAATTCAATATAAAAGAAAATCCTTTTACACATCATAACATCATAAAATTGAATGTAATGGAGCTAAAAAACACCCTTTTTGAGAATGAATATACACAAAATCCTGTAACAGTTTGATAAATTTTCTTAAAAGAGAAAGTGGCTGAGAGGACAACGACACGCATCGACGAGCCATAAATAGATTTCAACCGGAGGAGTCGGATTTTATCTTTAAAAATAAATCTTAGCCCCAAACAACACTCATCCCATCCGTACGTCCATCCAAGGTGTCGGTCGAACGACCAAACCGACGTCGTTGTAAGTTCCAAGGAAAATGTATTTTTAACGGTCCTTAAGTTTGATGCGATGTTATAGGACAAGAAAGAGGATGAGTTAATCCCAAATCGTTTGCTATCCATTGCCACCTGATTAACACATCATAATGCGAACTATTCTTGGAACTATATACATCCACTATATTCCTCGCGGGAACTCACCTTTTAATTGGTCGACCGTTAGATACTCTGCTTGTTTTTTGATGAAATTATAGGTTATCCCTCACAGGATGCGCTTTAATCTATTTCACGATGGTATATTTTTGATATTACGCCAAAGATTAAATAGCAAGTAAAATTTTATAAAATAAAACACAAGAAATGGGGATTAGGGGTGGAAAATAAGTGCTCTTCAAGCCACAAAACTTCATCCATTATAGCACCATAAGGACTCACGCATAAACTTCACTTCACTTAATTTGATTTTTTCCTTAAATCTTAAACCGTTAACTTCGTTGAGGGAATTTTTAAGTAAAAACACGCCAGCAGTTTCGAAAATCCCTTAAAACTTTATGAACATATGTTTCAATTGTTCAAATGGACGATGGGTCTAAGCTGAAACAAAACTATGCTAACTACATAAATATCGCGAAGACGAAATTCTTTACCGCTTTTGTTACTCGTATAATTCCTTCCTTCGAGACATTCGAACTCGCTAAAGAACCGTTATTAACTGAGAGTAGAACCCTGACCAACGATTCGAGGAAAGCAAAGAATACAAAAAGTTCAGCTGGGAAAATGTAAACACTTTTCGATGCGTTTCAGGAGCATGCGCGGATTTTGATGAAGACACAACAGAATGAGAATCACATCACGTCGCAAAGCCATGTGCCATTCTGTCTATCGCTATTTACTCATATGGTTTTTGAAATTTTGTTGATAAACAATACCCTAACACAAAAACAAAAACACCAAATTATTGGAGGGAAATAAACATCGCAAAAACATCGCATTTTGTTTTGACCAATTTTGGGCGGGAAAATGTGTGTATTTCTCAATGAAAGCCACAAATGTGACGAGACGAACGGACGACGCGCCGACTACGACGACGCGATACGACGCACGGTGGAAGATGCTGTAGTAAAATTGAGAAACTTTCAAAGAATCGTGAGGATGATGTCTATGTTGGCCTTCGTTTCGTTGAGCGAGATAAATGTTTTCACCCGCAATTTTTTCCAATTGAATGATTAACTTGAAACCTAATGGAATGAGGTTGTTTTGGGTGCTTTTATAAGTTTTTGATGACTTGTTCTTTGATGTTATGTTGAAAGAAATGTCGGGAAGTTTTAAATTAAAATTAATTAAAACATTTATTTCTTATTTTTGGTTAGAAGTACAAATTTAATGGAAGATATACATTTTGTCTAACCAAAATGGGCATTACAAAAAGCATAATAGCTTCAAATCATATGAAAAAATTCCAAAAAAGTTATGTTTTTAAATTCGAACTTGAAGAAATTAAAGTATTTTAATCATTTAATAAAACACATTCATTATTTTTAGTAAATGATAATAAGATGTTTTTTAAAGTGGATGTCTCGAGTGTTAAATAAATAAATACAAAATGAGGTGGCGCAATAGTCCGTAGAGAACCAGGGCCTTACAACTCTCAACCATTCCTGTGTGCGAGTAATTGCAGGGATACAGGGGGCAGGGGCCCTTTAGTTTATATGCCGATTGCCGAATCCGAACGGCTAATTTGAGAAAGCACTTCTTCATGACAAGAATTACTCTTGTAAAATTTGTCAATTCCTCGCAAAAGGCAGTACCCGTGAAAAAATTTTAAGTGGCGCATTGATCGAACCCAATGTTGCATCGTGATTGTTCTATATACATATTTCGAAGTATTTCGAAGTACAAATAAATTTATTCACATGGGTCAAAGATTAGTCATCCAGGTAAGGACTTTTTTTGTGTGCGAGAGTATTGCTTTTAGAGATTAATTTGTTTATTTATTTGGACATGAGCGGGCAAGATGGGGTATTAGGCACTCCATCTTGCCTATTTATTTATTTTGCTATATCAGTAAAAGACTTATGATTTGTAATATAGGTGAGAACAACAAATAGAGAAGATTGGTTAGAAGAGGTCATGAGAAATGCGGGTATACTCTGTGGTACAAGGTAAAATAGGTTAATATCTTGCAGCAAAGGATTTTGGTGTCCCTTTGGAGAGAAAAGTGAATATGCTTCGTGAAAGCTCTACGAATATGTTTCAGCTATAATGAAAATGAAGGTTCCGTTAGGCCTTACAAAACAGTTTTTTCTTATGATGAAGAGAAAAAGTTAGAGAGCAGGCTTAACGGGCTAACTACAGACTAGCAATTCTAAATAATAAACCACATCCATTTAATTATATATATAAAAAATGAAGCTGGTAAAGACTGCGTACAAAGCTTTTTAAAGAGGAATCCCGAATTATTATCTATAAGACAACCCGAAAGCACCTCAGCTGCTCGTGCTGCCGGATTTAACAAACAGGCGGTTGATAAGTTTTTCTATTTCTTAGGAAATATTAATGATGAACATTAATTGACACCTGACAGAATCTTAAATTGTGACGAAACAGGAACTTCCGTTGTACCCGAAACGAAGTCAAAAGAAATAGCTAAAAAAACGTCGAAAGCAAGTTGGGGCCATATGTTTCAGTGCCAGTGGCCAATATATGCCACCCATGATGGTGTTTCCTAGAAAAAGGATGGATCCGCAGCTAATGCTTAATGCTGCACGTGGAGCTTGGGGAGTTTGCAGTTATTCTGGTTGGATAACAACAGAGTTTTTTCTGTAATGGTTTAAAAAGTTTATCGTGTTTAGTGCAGCCACAGTCGAACGACCTGTTGGATGGGCATAGTACCCACACACAAAATATTGATCTCATAAAAGAAGCTCAAACCCACGGAGTCATCATTTTATGTTTCCCCCCACATACAACTCACCGCCTTTAGGTCGCTGAAATTACATCTTGGCTTCGCAGCAATTCAGAAATGGTTGTCACAGTTCGAAAAGTTGCTGAAATTTTTGGGAAAGCTTTCATGCAAGCGTCTTTTATGTCTACGGCTGTAAATGGGTTTAAAAAATGAAAGGCGCGTACTCAAGGGGATATGAATACTTTTATAATTTTTTAAAACAGAGCGAGCAATTAAAAAAGTGGAGAATGATTGGAAAGAAATCACCAAAGCACATTAGCTTTGAATGTGTGCACATTGTAATGAGTGGTACGAAAGTTTCAGTTAGACAAAAGTCACCTATAGTTTTTAAAGCTCTCTTTTGAATTTTGTCCAAGAGACAAGAATTGTGCTCGAGTTTCGGACGAGAAATGGTTTGTGATGCATATACCTAGAACTGAAAGCTGTTCAGTCTCCTCGATTCAAGAACCGCATATCAATATTGACATTGGTGAGGGTTAAACTTTTGCGATAGTAGACAAACATTGAGTGTCCGAAGAATTAAATTCTACACGGTTTTTGATTCCCCATTGGACAATGCTGTAAAGGGTAGATTTTAAAAAATTCCAAAAATTTGATAACGAACAATAATTTCGACAACAATAAACTAGCGAATGATAATTATGTTCTAATTTATATTTAAGACACATTTTTGTATGATTGGCGTGATATTTTCCTGGCACCGATTTAACATTTTTCTAATGTTCTCAAAATTTACTCTAACGATTTTAATAAAATTTACCTTAAAGGTAAGATCGTATGCTTTAGAGTCCCGTAATTTATGTCAATTTCTCTATTAATAATAATATCATTTTTTCTTATATTGCAACACTTACCCCACACACCTCTTTGTAGAAAAAAATATTCCACATATCTACGCCCTAGTGGAATTATTTGAAAGACTTTGTGATCTAATTGCCAAATGTTTACCTTTTTTCTTAGTTATATTTATTTGAAGCCATTTCTTAACAAACAACGTTAACGACTACTCTTCCTTCAAAGGATTAAAGCTTACCCCTCAGAGGAAAAGATATATGCGAATAAAGATCCAGCGAACTTATGAGGTTGGTAAAACCAAAATCAAACACAAACACAAAGGATGGTACGTGGTGAGCAAAACTGTAAGGCACACAAGTGTTTTGAAAAAATAAATAAATATTCAAAAACTAATAAGACGTTAACAAAAAAAAATGGAACTCCAAAATTGGAAATGGCTAAAACTCAAAAAATGCACTTAATCGTGTTTGAAAGTTAACTTAAGGCGTCAAAGAATATTTTGGTTATTCCTTGTCAACGAAAAAGCATTTTCAAATTGAAAACATAAAAATGTAAAGAAATAAAAAAACATAATAAATTAATTTATATACATACATTCATTAAGTGTCAAATCCATTTCGTTATTTATTCTAAATGCAAAAAGTTTATATTAAAATTTTCCATTTTATTTAAATATTTAAATTTTTACAATCGATAAGGTATGCATATCAATTTATTCCTTTCAGCTTTCGTAGAGTTAAAAAAATACACACCCTAAAGATTTGTGTACAATGTCGTACCGTTTTATTGTAGGTATATTCAAGTTAATCTAAACACATAAATCCTTGGGGATATTTACCCTCTCGGATTCATGCATGAATTATGATGTAAATGAGGTATATTTTTTGGATATTCTAACATTTACCAGACCGGAAATATATAAATCTTACAACTGGTTACAATAGCTCCTCTGTTTCTATGTTTTTTTAAATGGTAGAGATTTTTATCACAGTGTGAAGTTTTTTTTCTCACATTTAAATGTTTTATTTTCGATACCTATGTATGTATGTTTTCGAATTTGTGAAACTTTTTGATAACGAGAAAGGATTTGGATGATTGGGACATGGGTCATTTGAAGCTTTTTCTGTGGTTTGCTTTTTTGTGGAGAAAAAGGTTCATTGAGAGTAATATGAGGTCAGGGAATTTGTGTACATAGAGATATGCACAGGGTCAGAAAAATTAAATCGTAAAATATTAAAATCTCCCAATTGGCTTTATTCTGAGTTCCTTTACAAAGAGGTTGAAATGAAAATTAATCAAGCTTAAATATTTATTCAAAAACAATGAAAGTGGTGTGGACTTAATATTACCAAAAAAAAAAGAAATATGCACTTTGATTAAGTAAAGTACAACGGATTAGTTGGTTTTTTCATCTAATGATAGAAATTAAGGCAAATAAAATCACAAATCGTTTCAAATTAAACTTCATAACTAAAATTCTATCGGCTTTGCACTGCTACACGAAACAAAGGCACAATTTTTAAGAACTTTGCCATATTTATCTGTCTTATAGAATTTTATTTGCGACACATTTGAACCATGTACCTACATATATGGCAAGTTTCTTTGCCATATTGACATTTCTCGACGTTTCACGGTCCCTAGAGTCGAAGTAAAAGATTTTTAGAAAGATATTTTTTGAAAAAAATCCAAACAACGTTTTTTTTTATAAATCAAAAAAAAACTAAAAAAAAAAATTGTCACCCCGAAGATTTTACGAATACAAAATGATTTTATCTTCAAAACAATTTTGTGCAACGAAAAATAACGTTTTCAACATCTGATGAAATTTTGAGAAAATTCGAATAGGCAGTTTAAAAAAAAAATAAAAACCTAAGAAAAACATTACTCCAAGTTGGTAAAAATTGATTTTTGACTTAAACATCTTTTCAAAAATTTAATTTTATGGCTTCCAAATAATTTTAACTTAAAAGAAATATTGTTTTCAACACTCGGAAAATTTTTGAAAAAAAAAGAATAGACAGTTTTCTTACAAAAAATAAAAACCTAAACAAAAAAATGAATAAAAGTTGGTAAAAATTGATTTTCCACTCAAATATCTTTTCAAAACTTTGAAAAATTTTATCTTTTAAAACCAAATTGGCAGTTTTTTTAACAAAAAATAAAAACCTAAAAAAGCAATACTAAAACTTTAGTAAAAATTTACTTTCGACTAAAATAGTTTATCAAAAATTAAAAATATTGCCTTTAAAACTTTTTTTATTTCACAGAAAATATTGTTTTCGATATTTAGTAGTTTTTTTAATATAAAATCAAACATTCCGTTTTTTCATACAAAAATAAAATCTACAAAAAATAGTACGCGAATTTGGTAAAAATTGATGTTCGGTTCTTGATATCCCTCAAATTAATTTCGTTCATCCAATTTGTAAAAATTTAAGAAATGCTACTTAAATTGGTAAAAATTTGTTTTCGACTAAAAATCTATTTAACAAAACTAGATTTTCAAACTAAACTATTTCTTTATCTGAAAAATATTGTTGAAAATTTAAAATTTTTTAAGAATAATTCAACTAACAATTTTTAACCCAACCCTACAAACTTTTAAGCAAGACTAATCTACAGACGGGACGGGAAGTCATTAGTGTGGGTCGCATCCCAGGCCTTTTTTTTGTTATTAGATCAAATTTTTACTATCCTTGTGTGAAAAGTAAATAATTCCTTAATGAAATGAGTGATTGTTGTTAGTGTTTTTCTTAAATAAATCAGTATTATCGCTCTATTCGCAAAACACAATTATCCCAAAATCCTAACAAAACGTCTTGTTTAAACCTTGATTGATAGGTGACGTGTGTTTGAGATATTGGGGAAGTTTCAAAAAGAACAAAATTCCAGTTCTCCCGAACTTGTTCCTAAATATGCCATCAACAAAACCTATCAATACATCATGTCCTTATTTCAAGCACGAGAAGTTCATATATGTAGATGTGTATATTGCTTCATTTATATTACTTTGTCTTGCCGCATGCCACCAACCGCACGTACATTCATTTTCCATGGAAATGCCAATGAAAAATTACCACTATGCTCCTGGCATACACAATGCGGTAGCGGTGACGGTGGAGTTTGGTGATGGCACGACGAAGTTCCTCGTTTTAAAGAACATTTTTCGCTGGGGTATTGGTCCTTGCTCCAATAATTTTGCTTTGACTCTGTGACAAAAAAGAAAACAACCAAAAGAACAGAGATTCAAAACTATCACGTATATATTACAAGCCCTCTGGAAAGTCATACAAATTTTCCAATTACCACTAACGAGATTATTCCAACCGCATAGCGATGAAACTGTTGTGGCAGTGCGGCACCTTCCTACACTCTCGCCTAGGTCCTTTAGTCATTGAGTTTGAAAGCGTGAAACAAGCAAGAAGACAGAATTGAACCTTCTATTATTGGGTCTTGCTATGTATGCAAATTTGCATCAAGTAAACTTCTATGAATTTTACACAACCCCAGCTACATTCATGGGGACCTTACCCTAACATTTTTCAAAGTATGATTTATTTGCAAACTTGGGGGCGGGTATGCAAATCGAACCTGACCTATTTATTTATCTTTTTGTTAAGTCAAACATGTCAAACGAAAACCAGCAAAGCTCCAGTTCACATCTATTACAAAAAAGGATTGTCCCATCAAAAGTCATTCCTTTATTTTAAGCATCCCCCTGATGGTCCATGAGGACTGTTATGGTGCGATATTTTAGTTGTTGTTGGTGTTAGTTATTATCATTTTTAGGGGGATGATTTCAAATTGACTGCAAATAATGGCACGTTTTGAAGGGCACACATATTATTCAAGCCACGCGTTTCTGAAAATAGCAAATATAGGCTAGAAAAATGGGTCAAAGTTGTAATCCGACGAAATGGGTTGGTTATGTCTTGTTAATCTTCCAATGACTTAACCATAGAATCAGAATAATAGCCTGTCACTTAAAAATAATGAAAGCATTTAGAGCTGTGGATCGCTAGAGGCAACTAAACCAACAATTCGAAAAATGTCTATCCCAAAATGAAAAATAAAACAACAACAAAAATACCAAATTGAATATAAACGAAACTAAATGACTTTTTTATTAGAAGTTTCATTCAAGGATAACCATCATCATGGGTAGAAAATAGATCCAAATTCTCTTCCATTACCATCGCTATGAACGATTTGAATGGCATGCAATAGGATAGGGCGTCTTTCTTCATCTTAAATATTTGAGGTGATATTCTAATTAGATTTTAAAGAGGCAAGATGTACCTAGTTTTGGTTAAAGCTTTGGTTTCTTTAAAACATCATTAAATTACTTAATATTTGCTCTTGGGCTACTGTAAGACGAGGGTCTTAATTTAACTACTAGCTATTAAGTGGTTTGGGGGAATAAATGGATGATGATTGATTTCATTAAACTGGTGAGATGTATAGGATGATTTTTTAAAGCTATGTATGTGAGAAGTTTCAACTTTAAAGTTATAATTCCAGCTAATAACTTTCAGTTAGCATTGATTGGATCAAATTGTCGTGAGGGATGGGAAAATAACCTTAAAACCCTTACTAAGGCTCAAAATAGGAGTGCAGTAGTCAGTGTCTACCTAGATAATATCTGAGGGAATCAATTTCGTTGTGTTGCTCTGACCATAAGGTTTTGACAACCAGCTGTTTGATTTCTTCAGCCTAATAGCGCTGCAGGAAACTATGTATTTAATAGAAAGGTCGATTGGTAGAAGATCCAAAATAACGTTTAAGGAGTCCGTTGGGCAAGTACGCATGGCCCCTGTGGTGCCGACGCAAACTGTTCTCTGAACCTTCTTTATCCTATCAATATTATATAGGCTTTTCTAAGAGAAGACCACCACACAATCGAACCATATGTTAAGATTGAACGTACTACGGCTGTGTACGTTCATAAAATCATCTTCGACTGAAGTCCCCACTTTTTGCCGAAAGTTTTGCTGCAGGCGTAGAAGGCAACACAGGCCTTCTTAACCCGTGCTTCAATATTTAGTTTCCAGTTTAGTTTAGGGTCGAGTATAACTCCCAAATATTTTGCACTGGAAAACAATGATACGATTTGACCGTTGAGTCGAGGTACCGTCAAGGGCGGTACTTTAGTTTTTGTACTAAAGAGCAACAGTTCAGTTTTACTTTGGTTAACTCCTAGTCCACAACTCGTGGCCAGTTGCTATAACTTTCATCAAAGTTGACTTCCTGATTTCACTAATCACAGAGGTGTACTTTCCTGACATCAATAGCACCAAATCATCCGCATAGGCTACCGCCTTCACTCCACATCTCTCTAATTTAACGAGAATTGTATCCATGACCAGAAGCCATAGAAGAGGCGAAAGAACACCACCCTGGGGTGTTCCCGCCTACTCACGTGTTTTGTTCCGATTGTATTGCCTAGAGTGGCTCGAATCTTCCTACCACTGAGCATGGAAATAATCCATTCTCGAATGCACTCTTCTACACCGAACTTAACGAGCGATTCTTCTATGGATTCTGTAAGGACGTTGTTAAAAGCACCTTCTATGTCTAGGTAGGTGGCAATAGTAAATTCTTTATAATGGATTTTTTGTTCTACAGTACGCACTACTTCATGGAGGGCAGTCTCCGAAGATTTGCCCTTAAGATAAGCATGCTGAGAGCTTTCGAGAGGTCGTCCAACTAGGATTTCTCTAATATGGTAATCAAGAATACGCTCCAAGGTTTTAAGCACAAGAGATGTTAAGCTTATTGGTCTGAAATCCTTCGCGGATTCGTGACCTCGCCTACCCACTTTCGGGATAAAAACTACTTTGACCTGTCTCCACGACATGCGCACATGTTTGAGAAGGAGACATCCTTTGAAATTTTTTTCCAGCCATGGAGCTGTAACATCATGCAACTTTTGAAGCATAACTGGCAGTATGCCATCCATTCCTGGGGATTAATATGGAGAAAAAGTAATGACGGCCCACAAAATATTTTCTCTGGTTATAACGGAATTGACTTGCTCCACATGAGCTACGTTTAGCTCTGTGGTTTCAAGCGATTCGGGGTTACCACTCTCGCAACCCGGAAAGTGCGTCTTCATCAGTAGCTCAAGAGATTCGGCTGGAGAGGCTGTCCAGGTTCCAACAGGCTTTTTTAGAAATGAAGGATTACAATGTTCCTTCGATAAAACTTTGTTGAGTCTTGCGGAATCCTTTACGTCTTCGATTGATTGACAGTATTCTCTCCAGCCTTGTCTTTTGGCTGATGACAGGGCTTGCTTGTAAATTTTAAGAGAGTCTTTATACGGTTGGTAAAAGTTATGTTTGCTCTGATATTGAAAATTGTCCTCGTCATTTTCCTAAGACTGGACAGTTCTTCATTCCACCAAGAAGAAAGGGTTTTACAGCTATATTTAACTGGGCAAGAGGCTCTAAAAGCTTTACTTATAGAAGTTTCAAAGGTTTTCACCTTTGATTCAATGTCTCCTATCGATTCAGTGAGATTCGGTAAGTTGCTTAGTTTGGAATTAGCAATTTGACTTAATTTCGTCCAGTCAGTTCTTTTGGGATTTCTGTAAGGCAGAGGGTTTTTCGACTCGAAAATAATTTGAAAAAGAATCCACTTGTGATCCGAAAAAGAATTCAAAGGGGAAACTCTCCAATTCTTCACTAAAAAATTACGGTTGTTTACTAATGTAACATCAAGCACATCCTTCATAATTTTCCGACCTCGGAAAGACGAAAGTGGGAGTATTGCTTCTGTTACAAATGGTCATATTATTTTCAATAATAAAATCAAAAAGTGATTCACCTCGTTTGTTGATCACAGAACTTCCCCAAAGGGTATGCCGAGCATTTGCGTCGCCTCCGATCAGAAGGTTTGCCTTTTTGATGTTAGCTTCGGTAATTTAAAACGGAAATCAATTGGTTTTCCTTCGTCATTGATTTACAATGATGTTACATCTAGTGGTCCTAGAATTATTGTTGATTGGTTTGCCAATAATTTTCAAAGTATTTACAACTCCTCTGATGTTGTAGTTCTTTATTACGAATGACTGACTGCTGTAATATCTTTTTAGATATTGATGTACATAAGTTCTGCGTTGCGTGAATGGATCGATTTATCCAGATTGTCATGGAATTTTTCCAATTGTTTTAAAGCACTGCTTTGAAACTTTGAGTTTCAATCAATCTCTTTCTTGTGGGGTTTTCTTAGATGAGTAAAAAATGTCCACTATAAATCCCATTTTTAGGTCAAATAGCAAATGTTTTAATGCACTAGAAAAGCGAAGCCAAATGGATGTGGTGTATACGGATTTTGTCAAAGCTTTCAGAAGAGTAAATCACCTAATTTTAATTAAAAGCATATGGTTTTGATAGAACTTTACTAAAATGGTTTTGGTCTTATTTTATTGGTAAGCTACCAATAGGTAGGATGCAGATAGTGAAAATAATTGACTTAGAGTCTTATCAAATAACAGTCCTATCAGGTGTTCCTGAAGGAAGTCATTTGGGTCCACTTTTGTTTGATCTTTTTAAAAACGACTTTCCATCAATTTTATCTATATCTGAAGGTCTAATATTCGCAGACGATATCAAAATATTCAAGGTGGTTAACAAAATAAATGATTTCAACAAGACAAGATATAACTTCGAAAATTGGTGTACGCATAATAATTAGCTTTTAAACATATCAAAGTGTTGTTTTAAAGGTGCGTATCCATTTGAGAGTACTTCTGCTAGTGAACTCTCAAGAGCAACTCTCGAGATTCTCCATTTGATAGCCAAATATTAGAAATTTTGCTATCGCGAGCTCTCTGATAGAATATTGAGAGTTTTCTTGCTGAGGGTACTCTCATAATCGTGTCCACTTGATAGATTTCCTCTGCAAGCATATTATCAGTTGGCCATGTATTCTTACAAGCTTTAATTATCCTCACTGATAACTTCCCATCCCGTCTGTCGATTTGCCTTGCTTAAAAGGTCTGTAGGTTTTCGTGTTTTGTTAAAAAAGTTGTCAATGGAATTATTCTAAAAGATTAAAAATTACAATATTTTGCATTTGATGAAATAGTTTGATTTCAAAATCTATTTTTGTAAACGAGATTTTTAGTCGAAAACCAATTTTTACCAATTTTAGTAGCATTTGTTAAAAGATTTTATTTCTTAAACAATTAAATACAAATTAGGTAAATGAATCTAATTTAAAGTCAATATTTTCTATTGTTCACGAGATATCGAGAACCAAACATCATCAATTTTTACCAAATTTGCGTACTATTTTTTGTAGATTTAATTTTTGTATGAAAATATGGATCGAAATTATTTTTTGTCAACCAGATTTTTCTCAAAATGTTACTGAATGTTGAAAACAATATTTCCTTTAAGCTAAAATTAGTAAGAAACCATAATCTCAAATTTTTAAAAAGATATTTGTGTCGGAAATGAATTTTCACCAACTTTTGTTAAATTTTCTTTTAAGTTGCTATTTTTTATTAAAAAACTGTCAATTCGATTTTTCTCAAAATTTTGAAACGATGTTAAAAACGTTATTCTTCGTTGCACAAAATTGTTTTGGAGAAAAAATTATTTTTTATTCGTGCAATTTTCGAGGTGACAAATATTTTTTTTTTTCAGTTTTGTTTTGATTTATAAAAAAACCGTTACTTTGACTTTTTTATAATCTATACTTGTTTGGTATCAAGTTACAATAAAACTAAATTCAAGTCTCTAGTGTTTTTGGTTCGTGAGATAGTTGGGGTTAACCAACATTTTCACCTTTCACTCAATTTTCTTGAGATGCCTTTCCGCATCTTTCTGCATTAATATCTGTATAACAAAATTTATTTGAAGTTCATATCTTTACTAGTTCTTGAGCTATGGACGACGAAAAAACGTCGCGAACGTACGGACGTACGAACGTACAAAGGTACGAACGTCCGGCAGCTTTCTTAAAATGTTTTATTTCGACTCTAGGGTCCTTGAAAAATCGAGATATGTCAAAATTTTCAATTTGACTAATTGGACCCATTACAATAACAATACAGAAGTAAAAAAAAGTATTTTCAAATCAAATTTATATGAACAAAAGGCATAGTTTCCACTGATTTGCCATGTTTACTCTCGACAGCTGCTCGCAAAATACGAACTGTGTTGGTATTCCGCGATAGTTGTAAGCACACGTGTCCACTTGCGAGTGACTTTCAAAATGACCGAATGTCGAGAGTAATTGGTCAACTCTCCGCAAGATACTCTCCAGACTATGTCCACTTGCGGGATCGCTGTCGAGAGCAGCTTGAGAGCGACACGCAGCACGTTTACTCTCAAATGGACACCCACCTTAACTTTCTGTTGCAAGTTGAATCCAATAATATTCGATTATATGATTGATGGGATTAAGTAACGTAGGGTTAGTGAATCAAAAGATCTAGGTGTAATATTTGATGAAAAACTATCTTTTGAATCCCATGTCAACTATATTGCTTCTAATTCAAACTCTATGCTTGGTTTTCTTAAACGAAATTATTCCGAATTCAAGGATCCGTACACATTGAAAACGTTATACTGCTCAATTGTTCGTCCATTGCTGGAATATAATTGCATTATTTGCAATCCAGACTCAAATAGAATCCAGATCCAGATAGGATTGAGAAAATTCAGAAAAACATTTTAAGGTACGCATTGAAGGCATTGACCTGTAATAATAACATGAATTATAGGAGATGATGTTAAATGCTTGGAATGCAAACTCTTGTGTCGATCCGTAGAATGTTTAGTGTTTTATTTGTTCGTGACATTCTCTGTAATGATATTGATTCTACAGATTTAATTTCTTTAATAAATATCTATGCACCAAGTAGAACTTTGAGAATGAGGCAGCTTATTTTTGAAATACCCCATTCTACAAATTATGGACAGCGAGAGCCAAAATCTCACTGCTGTAAAATATTTAATTTTTATTATGAAAATTTGGATTTGTTCTTAACTAGGCAGCAATCCCTCCCGAAACGTTGGGAAAGTTAATGTAACTTAATTGTAAAAACTAAAGCGACCAAAAAAGCCGACGGAAAACTATATTTCCACTGATCACATTAAAGAACTTTTCTCCCGGAACAACCCAATATTCTTTCATCTGCCTTTGTCGAGATCCATTCTTCTGCACCGTACAGCAGGACGGGAATGATGAGGGTCTCATTTAGAGACAAAGAGAGACAAGAGTTATTCTCAGCGCTCGTGTTATTTTCTGTGTTTATAAACAAAGCCCTTAACTACCTCAAAGTTACATCTCTTGATAGTTACCTTTTTCTTGCCACCCCTATCTCAGAGCTAAACAGTTACTATTATTTTAAACCACTGTGTTTATTGTAGTAAAATTCCTCTTAAAAATAACATAATTTGTACATGAATATATAAAATATATTTATCATCTTTCTACATTGCAGATCATTCAACAACAATGCCATCATTGTCTGGTGCCCTTTCGATTATCTCATACATGCAGAAACCTGTTTGGGGATCATGGAATTCACTTTCATTCTCCTGGCAAGATTCCATCCGCAAAACATCTCCTCCATCGTCAACGGAAGAGCCGTGCGTTAGCTTATGTCTTTTAAATTGACTAGACAGGAGGAACTTCTTTGGACACTGATTGCATGCATAAGCCATCTCGCCCGTATGGATTCTCAGATGGGCAACCAAATTACTTCGCATTGCAAAGGCTTTTTGGCATACCTCACACACATGGTTTTTGTCTCCAGAGTGTGTGAGCATGTGCGACTTAAGATGCGATGTTTGTCGAAAAGCCATCCCACATTCTTTGCACGCATGTGGACGTTTATCGGTGTGCAGGAGCTCATGATTACTTCGGGCGTGAGTCGTGCGGAAGGCTTTGTTGCAGGTGCTACACTTGAATGGCTTTTCACCCGTGTGAATTCGCATATGGTTGATGTGCGTGGTTCTATGATGGGATACCTTGTCACAATGATCGCATCGAAAGGTTTGAGCGTTCGCTTTCCGTTTTGCCCTAATACGCGGGGGCTTTTTCTGCCGTCCCTGGTGATTCAGGTGGATTCTCATGTGATAATGCAAACTTTGGCTGGTTTTAAATCTACAAGCAGACGGAGTATTTTTCATAAATGTGGATCAAAAATCAGTTTCAATTTGTGTACTCACGCCTTGTGACAAACTCCACACTCGATTGTCCTTTTATCGGAATGCTTTGCCATATGCATCTTCAGTATATCCGATCTACCAAAACTCGCTCCACATTGAGCACATTGGAAATTTCTCTCCTGATTGTGAACCGAGCGAACGTGCCGCTCCATATTGCTTTGATTTGTGTAGCTCTTCTGACAGATAGAACAAGGGAAAGCTTTGTCCAGAGTGAAATGATTCTTCATGTGTTCTTCGTATCGATACCGCTGGGTGAAGACTTTGTCACAAACATTGCAATTAAAATGTTTATCGTCGTGCTTTCTCAGGTGTGAAGTATATTTTGATTTTTCCTCGAAGAGTTCATAACAAATTTCACATTCAAATTGTTTGGTTTCCGGTTCACTTGTAGGCGAATCCTTAAAAGTGGAACATTGTAAAAGCTTAAGAAAAATAAGAGTTAATTAGCGTTACCACAGTGTCTTGGGTGTCCAAATCATTTCGAGCGATGCTGATTTCAATAAATTCGACCAAATCGTCTTCGACCTGTTCCATCACCGAGTTCTCTAAGATTTTTTCAGATTCGTGCGTATTCTCTTCTTCAATCCATGGCTCTTCACTAACTTCATCTGATTGGATTTCGGGTAAACCTTCTTCTTCTTCTTCGTCAATTAGATTCTCATGATCGTCAAAGTTTGCAATATCCTCGTCCCTGCTCCAAGTTCCTACTTCTTCGCATAGCTCTTCCAGTGAATTGTGGCCTGAAGTGTCAATAATTGTGGATTCTTCACCCAGTGATAGTGGTTCGACGTTGGTAATCAGGAGATCTTCTCGGAGCCTCTTCTCAGTTTGTTCGCTGCGTTGCCGCAAACGGTAGGAGAATGCCAGTCCAGTTTCGCATTCATTGCACACATATTTGGGCAAGCAATCATTGACATCGATCTGGGATTGAATTAAGAACATATGATGAGGAAATGTTGGAATTTTTGTAAGAGTACTTACTTGAATATTTGCGCAAAGCCGGATCTGCTCCACAAGCTCATCATTTCCCTCGTTAAAAATGTGTTTTAGATCTTCGGTCGTGCCACAAATGCGGCAGATATCTAAAGTCATTTTTATTTTAAACAATGTTTTGTAAATGCATCACGAGAACATGATTTAATTAAATAAATAAAAAGGTTTTTAAAAATTCAATTGTTTTGTTTTTGAAATTTCGACAACAAAATTGCGAAAATCAACAAATAACACCATTGACAGATTTTTGACAGATAAGAAAGATAAATTTATTTAATGCATTTAAAATACACAGGGTGATGCTAAAATCTACTATTTTTTAAAAAAATTTAAATGTTTCATCCGAATGCTACATGTTCAAGTAATCGAAGGTAAAATTGATAAATTAAAATTATTGTGTATGGTTCAAAATAAATATAAAATAAATGTAGTGGACGGTGTTTTAAGGCAGCATGAGAAGTTTCGATGGTTGTTTTCTATGGATTAACAGTGCAAAATGTCAAACTGTGTTCACATTTTTGTTCAATGATGTTTGGAAGCTCATCATGCATTTAACACCAGAGCAAAGCTTGTGGAAATTTACTTAAAGAAAAATTATACTGGTTGCATTGTTAATAAAAGAACTTCGTCTGAAGAACCATTTAAAATTTTATTAAATAAAAAAAAGTCACTGCTCATTAAATCTATTAAAATTGATTCACAAAAATTGATCAGCTAAAAATCTACGTCATTTGGTTCTTGCAAGACGAGGCAATTTTTATTGCAACATTAATTTGGAGACCACTTTATTTCGAGAAGTGATCCTGTTAGCTGGCCTTGCCTTTCGTAAGACTGTACACCTTTTGATTACTTTTTTATAGGGTTATATTAAACCATTATATTATGCCAACAAATTAGCAACTCTTTTAGCATTGAAAACCAATATTTAAGCCACCATTGATGCCATGCGGCCATATTTATTGTATTGCCAGATATCATATTTGAAAAAGAAACACTGTCAATTTATTTAACAGAAATAAGAAGAAAAAAATACTGTTCCAGGAAATAATTTCAACAAGTATTTGGCTTTCAGCATATTTCTGTAATTTTTGCAATATTTGGAACCCTTTCATATAAATTTAGAATTTATAGTTCAAGTTCAACAACACTACCTAATCGACGAAAGAATATTAAAGAGATAGAGATAGAGACTCGCACCAATTATCGACCTTTCAACACAATTTTGACAGAACATTTTTCATGTGTTTTCCTTTGCTGTCGGAGCTCTTAGAGCATGCAAATTTTTACAAATCTGATATTTTACAAATAATTTAATTTTGTCTGAGTTTTTCTTAAAAAAAATATCTTCACTAAGTTTAAAATTAAAGCTTAACTATGGCAGAAGTCGTAGGTATCCATCAGGAACGTACAATTCCCGAATATGAATTGATACGGAAGCATCAAATCATGACCGAAGACAGATTGAGGTAAAAAATATCATTTTCTTAAAATATCAAATTCAAAAGAAATGTATTAACTATATCTTTTGCACCGGCAGGGCTATTATCCGAACTCGAGAAGCCTATCAATATAAACTAAGCAAAGGTACAAAAACCCTTAGGGATTATGGGGTATTTGTTGTGTTCGAGAAGAAACTTCACGAAATGATCAAGTCCATGGAAATATCGAGAAATCAACAATTTCCTGGTCTTAGGTCTGCCATGTCGAACCGCATCGTCCGTCTGTACAAAGAAGCTATTCGTTTTTATCCGGATGAGGCTCGATTGTGGGATGCGTATTTGAAATTTTGTAAAAACAATTTCCCATCTGAGGTGCCAACAGCATACGAAAAGTTAATTCAGGTAAATATCTATAAAAGCTTTTTTGCTATAGTAAAACGAACTAAGGTTTTTTAAAAGTTGCAAATAAAAAGAATTTAGTCTTCCTTTTCGTTGTTGTGAGAAACCAAACAATAAAAGCATTCACCTTAAGTAGAGAAAAAAGGAAATGGGTAAATAGGATAACAATATAAAATACGAAGGAGTGTTTAGAAGTAGTGGATGAGCAGCGTTCAGGTAGAGGTATGGTAAAAATAATACGAACACTTGGAGAAAAATCGCTTGAAATAAAATATCCGTTTAAAATTAAATTTAGAGACAGAAGAACTTTAATAAACAAAACTTAAACTATTCTGTTTATGCCATCAAAATATCTTCAGCGGGACCTTGATTTTTCGGTTTTTGATATTCTAGAGAAGACAACTTTAACACACATTCTCTTAAAAAGGCTTCACCATAATATTTTTACAGCAATAAGTAGAGCGGAATGTAGTTAAAAGTATTTAAGTATACATTAATTTATTTAGGATGGTTTGAAAAATGTTTGTTCGTCGGGCAATGTTTGTAGCGTCTAACCTCAAACTCTTAAAATAATGTTAAGATTTGAAGGTAAAATCATAATAATTAGGGGTTCTTCTCTTGGCTGACCGCAGGTATCCAATTGTTATTACTTTAGAAGTTGCCCATAAAAATATGCTCATTAGATGACGTTTCAGGCAGGATAAGTAGATAATAACTAATTCAATAACAAATTAAATGATTCCAAAACTTTTAAGCATAATTTAAGTTCCCAATGTTAAATAGGGAAACATTCCTAGGGAAATTTGTATTTACGATAGCCCCAGATGTCTTGACCAAAAAGAGCTTATGCCGAAATCGAATATATTTTTTCGTTCAAACTTACATCATGTAGCAAGCAAGTAATAGATTCGTTTGTTCTATACGTGGTGCGGTGGGTGGATCGAAAAAAGAGATACTCATTTCAAATTGCGGGGGTTAAAGTTAAAGCAGATGGTGGTGATCTGATGATAATCATAATCGATAGAAATGCGTTTGATGGCCGTGAATTCTTGAAATATGTATGAATTTCCTGATAAAGGAACCAAATTGACTGGCACACAAGAGTTCAATGCCGAAAAGTAATGTATTTGGCAATAAAATTCTACTTTTTCTAAGGTTTTTGATGCCTTTCGTTCAAATCCAATTTAAAAAATGTTCTTTTAAAAAATTTTAATATCTTGGTTTATTTTAACAATGAGTTACCAGCAAACATACAGATTCACACTTTTTCTGATGCATCTGAAAAGGCATATGGTACAGTTGTGTATCTGCGAGCAATTCTAAAAAATGGAACAGTAATAGTAAGGCTACTTTCTTCAAAATCCTGAGTGGCTCATTTAAAAAGACAAATATTACCACGACTAGAACTATGCATTGCAGTCTTAGGGGCTCAACTAACAAAGAGTTAAGAACGACTTGAACCTTATATACGTCCCTTCATTCTTATGGACAGATTTTGAAATCGTCCTTGCATGGATAAATTCACCCTCAGCATCATTTCAAACATTTGTTGGTAACCAACAGTATTCGAAGACTAACACTTTCCGAGCAATGGCGACATGTGTCTTCAAAACATAATCCAGCAGATGTGATATCAAGAGGTCTTTAACCGGAAACGTTTACATTATGCACACTGTGGTTTTACGGCCCACTATTTCTGAATGTTCAGGAAGATAGTTGGCCAGAAAGTTATTCAAAGAGTCTGGGGATGCCAGACAACAGTGAAAGAAAGAGACACATCACTGTAGCAACAGTGATCCAAGATTGTGATCAGAATATGATTTACAAGATAAATCATAGAGAATCTTTTAAAACGCTTCAACGAATAATCTCTTATATCCAGCGGTTCTGTAATCAAGCTACACACAAAGAGTGTATAAGAGAAATCCACTTAACCCCACGAGAGCTAGAAGAATCATTAACAGTGATAATACGAGCAATGCAGGAAGAAATCAGTGACCTGCAAAAATACAAGGAACTGAAGAGAAATAGCCAGTTTGCTAGCTTTTGTCCATTTTTTTGATGACAAGGGAATTATGCGAGTTGGAGGTCGACTAGACTAGACTACCATGCAACAATCCATTGACAAAACTATTGATGAAAGAAATGAGCAGCACAAACACTGTGGCTCTTAGACATTGCTTACTCAAATGAGGCATGAACCATTTTGGATTCATAACAAAATACGTGGCAAGCAACCTTACAATACCTTACATATACTGTGATAATGCCACTAATTTTGTGGGAGCAAATAATCAACTAACTGAATTATATGACACAATCTACTCAGAAGGTGCACGTATAACCATAACTAAAGCGTGCAGTGGTCATGCAATACAATTCAATTTCATACCATCAAGGGCGCCTCACTTCGAAGGACTTTGGGAAGCAGTAGTAAAATCAAAAAAACATTTGTTAAAGAGGAGTGTAGCCACAGCCTCGCTAACATATGAAGAACTGGAAACTGTATTAATTGGAATTGAAGCTATTCTTAACTCAAGACCACTAACACCACTTTCAAGTGATCCAAACGATGCATTAACTCCAGGACATTTTGTTATCTGCGAACCACTCACCCCAAAAACTGATGTTAACGCAACTTCTCTGTAGCAGACACTTTTGACGAGATGGAATCTTGTGTCACACTTAAAGCATGAATTTTGGAAACGATGGTCACAGGAATACTTCAAGAACTTCAATACCGTTACAAATGGAAGGAGATCTCTAAGAACATCAAACAAGGCGTTATAGTCATCATAAAAGAAGACAAAGACTTCAATGGCCTTTGGGTAGAATTCTCAAGACATTCAAGGGTAATGATGTTGCAATAAGAGTAGTTGAAGTAAATACAGCATCTGGGGTCTGGAAAAGCCCAATTCATGGATTAGCACCATTACCATTCGAAAAGGAAGTGACCCCTGATATAACATCACGAGATGAGGTCGAACCATCAGAACCAGTACATGAGATACCAACTAAGAGACGAAAAACTTGTAGTACCATTGGTATCACGCCATAATTAACAGTTCATCTAATCATTCCATTAGTTATCAATGAGCCACGAAATTCAGATCAACAAGTTCAGACCAAACCTCGGAATACATTTCGAAGGAATTGGAACAGCAAAAATAGCAACTAGTGAATGGAACTTCATTATTCACTACAACTTAGATCCATTGTTAGAAGAATATTCAGCATTTGCAAACGGAACACGTTAAATCACTTATGCCAACAAATGCAGCAACGAAGCATATGCGTCAACACACTCAATCAATTCAAAACGAGCTGAAATGGGAAAACATTATGCTTCCAGCCAAGAGAACAAAAAGAGGAGCAGCTAATTTCATTGGAAACATAGCAAACTCTATTTGGAAGAAATCATCAACCAAAGGTTTGATCAAATCAATAATCAATTAAGAGAAATAACATCAAGGATACGTGATAATGGAGAAGAAAGTCATAAAATCAAAATATTCCAGATTTTTACATCACCTTCCTCACAACTTATTATTATGACGATCAACATTCAAAGAATGTAATCAACATTAATTGATGTATTAACAGACACTCATCTTGGTAAAGTAAGTTCACTTTTAATGTCAGCAAGTCAACTCAAGGACGAGATAAAAACGATCAAAGCTCATTTACCATCAATTGTAAAACTACCTGCTGATAAAGAAGATCTCTTACAGCTATACAGACTAATTACAGTGAAAGGAGGAGTAACAAATAGGCAAGTGGTATTTTTGATCACACTGCCACTAGTAATCCAAGAGTTTTACGAACTATTCAAGATGATTTCCATACCTAGCGTAATCAACAATACCACGATAATAATTAACCTCAGTGCTCTAATACTGGCGGTAAATGCACATCGCGACAAATACTTTCCAATACAATTATCTGAGATGGAATCATGCATCAATTCAAGGTAAGAACAATTCTTATGTTTTAATCTACAAGCTAAATACAGCAAGAGAGCAGAAGTATGTTCCTGCGATTTGGTCTTTTTAACAATGAAACGAGACCTACGTGTTCCTTAAAGAAATCAGAGCTAAACTCAACGTGGATACAAATGCAACATACAAATCAGTGGCTCTATTTCACAAAAACTCCATCTCGACGCTTTCGTGAAAAAGTATTGAACTGAATTTGTTTATATTAAGATATAATCTAAAACTACACCAGATTAAAAAAAAACTATCAAGGTCTAGTTGAATAAGGAAAGGTTGTTGTATTGTTGTCGCCAATATGGGAATGTGATATGGGAATATTTTGTAATCAATTCCATTCATTTAGTTGTGAGGATAAAAAGGAGAGGACAGGTGGTTACTTTGTGGTACGTCAGAGCGCCAGAGGTAGCAAGAAAATAGTTAGAGAAACCGCGCATCTGAAGCGGACATTTCCTACGCGTTTTCCTAAGTAAGAAGAAATCCATTTATATAAAAAAATTATTCGAAGACAAGATTGAAAAGCTTGAACAGTATAATTCTATGAGATATCTGTTCAAATGCCTTGCTAAAACCAGAGGCGTTACGGTCCACTTTGTATCCTGTTTTTCAAATCGTATAGAGGGTTAAACACAAAAATTCCACAAGGTTAGTAATTGTATGACTCAAATTTCTGGAGAAATGAAAGATTTGCAATCAAAAACTTTAAATATCTTACAAGATTCTTTCAAATAATTTTGGAATGTGGGAATGATTCCCATCTTTGTGACTTTTTTCTTGAATTGGGATTTTTCATACATGTGAAAAATCCTCTTGGGCTATAGAAAGATTAAAAACAAGTAAGAAAGGGATGCGGAAGATAGGAATGAAGCACAAGAAAATGGTTGTATTTAAAATTTGTTGCCTAGCTGTAGCTCAAAAAATGGAGACGACTGGCTTAAGTTGTCAATCCCTCCCTCTCCTCTCCCCACATATGGTGTTCTAAACATTAAAGTCTTATTAGTCAAACATTCTTTCTTATAGAACTTCCTAAAATCTTTAATTATTTTCTTTCTTGCAACTCCAAATATAACCTTTAAAAAACTCTATTTAGGTTCCTAAGAGCTTAACACAAATGTTAAACGAATTTTTTAAAAAATGCAAGTTTTAAGGTTTTTAAAAGACCAAAAGAAACAACGCTTTCGAGAAGCTTGCAAATAGATTTATAGGATTTGAATAAACACAAATGAAGCTTAGCATAGAATAAAGTGCAAGTTAGGAATTTATTTAAAAAAAATGTTTGCCGATTTCCATTTGAAGTTCATAACTTTGCAACCTCATTGATTCTATCACAGCCAAATGCCTAACAACTTAAAACAGGTATTAAACTGTTTGAACCTTGAAAAGTAAACTTAAAAGCCTTTCACCTCATCCAACTTACGTTTTAATTATTGTTTGTATTCTATTTTCAAAGAAACGCGGTGACAAACCAAAAATCTGGAACAGTGCCGCCCTGTGGTTCCACGAACAAGGCAACAACCTTGAAAAAGTGAAAAGCATTTTCTTCCGTGGCCTTCAACGTCATCCGGATAGTGAGCTGCTATTCACTTCATTTTTCCGTGTACTCCTTTCGGAAACGGCAGCCTTACCAGAGGAACAACAAGCTGCCAGTTTAGGACGGGTCATTGCCATATACAACACAGCCAAAAAGAAGATCTGCAATGTCAAGTTCTTGGTGAATTTGATTAAACAATGCGGTGAACCACAACACGTTCGGTTTACAGCGCCTCTTCAAAAACTAATCGTCAACGACATGATGCTGCTGTATCCCCGTGAAGAAGGTGTCTGGGATGTTTTGGCTCGACGGGTCTTGGCCGGAGAACCTATTGCTGACTTTCCCCACGATGCGATCATCGAAATAGGACTTGACGAAGGAAATACGGATGTTGTGATTGAGAAAGATAACAATGACGACGCCAAAGCATCAAAGCCAACACTGAAGGCGCGAATCGATGGATGCTTTAGGGTTTATCAAACTGCTGTTAATATTGTGAGTATCAACCAAATTCAAAAACGAGTACGATTTTGCTAACGCAACGCTTTAAGATAAAAACTCAAGCAATGTGGTCGTACTTCATCAAGTGTATGCTGGATATCAACAGCGACTTATCCACCCAGGCCGTGTTGAAGCGCAAGAAGTTAGCGAGTGCTTTCAGAGGAGCACACGACGCCAATTGCATGACTGAGGAACACTACTACGCATACATAAGTCTCCTAGTTGAATCAAAATCCAACAAAGATTTCATCATAAAAATGATGACAGAAGCCACAAACCGCTACCAATCGATGAAGCTGTGGGAACAACGTTTAGCATTTTACGTAATGGAAAACAATCGCGGCAAGGTCTACGAGATTTTCCGCGAAGCCACAGATTTGCTCGGTACTAATTCATTTCCCATATGGAAGTTGGCCATTCAGTACTTTATGACTTGCTACGAAGAGAAAGCATCAAAATTGCAACAGTTGATGAGGGAGGCTTGCGCTTTTGAGGCGCCTCAATTTCTGTCGTTTAGACCACAGTTCTTGGAATGGTCAGTTGTGAATCAGCCTCTGTCGTCAACTCGTAGTCTTTACGAAGAACTCAAAACCTTATCTCCGCCCTGTTTGGAATTGCACCAAAAAATGGCCCTTTTAGAATCACAAGCTGTAAGTTTGATTGAGCATTTTTTTTTAAATAAAACTTATTAATGGAACCTCGTTTGTTTTTAGCTTAAACCTGACATTGAAAAAGTGAGAATCTGCTACGAGAATAGTTTGTTTGACTTTGGAAAGACGCGCACAGATGTTTGGATCGATTACATTAAATTCGAGCGTGACCAAGGCGAACCAAAGCGAGTGTCAAGTTTGTGCGAACGAGCAAAGATCACTCTGATGCCATTGTTTGTGGATAATTTTATAACGGAACACTGTCTGCTTACAGTTGGGGCTTATAAATAAAATTTGTATCGTTTTATTTAAGAATTGTTGTTTTTTCTTTTTATTTTCAAACCTTAACTCATATGAATCAAAAACAGAACAACCTTAGAAAAGAATAAGAAAATGTAAAGATTAAAATTGCTGTAAACTTAACTTCTTGTCAAAAAGAATAAACCTTACTTTTAAATACATTTAAAAGGGTTATGTTCATTTCCAGGGTCGAGTTAAAATTGAGCAATTGATGGAAACTTAAGCATCCTTAGAAGTCTGATAGTTTTAAAAGCAGAAGAAACTTAAATATGGATTATTTTGAATTTAGTTTATTGGTTTTCAATTTCTGTTTTAAGTGCACTCTCCGGGACGATTTTTGCTACTTTTCTCAGTTCTTTAACAAGTGTATCGGGGCACTGCATTTCAGTCCAACTCACCGGCACCATTGGGACGCCGTATGGACCACTTTCATTGGCCAAAGCCACAACAACACCAAGTTCGTTCTCAGCTGTGCTTAGTTGGTAGCAGGAGAGTTCTGTTTGTGGGAGCTATAAAAGAAAATATATGACAATCAGCAAAGAAGGACTTGGGATTAATTCCCGAAAAGTAAGTCTCACCACTCGGGCTAGAATAATGTCACCTGGTCGAAATGATTTGTACATTTCAACGCGGTCTTTCTCGGTTGCTCGGACGTCTTCTTTCCTTAAGATTCCTCTAAAATTTAAAAATTCTTTTTATTTCTTATTTAAATAAGTCCAATTTTACCTACCGATAGTTTCTTTCTAAAATGTGGTCACCAATGAAGATGATAGAACATTTGGCGAATCTTTGATTAACCTGTTGAACTCGGGCTGTAACAACATCGCCAGTAACAGGTACAATAGTTTGGTTGCCAACGCATTTAACTTCAACTAATTTAAACTTTGAAATTTTTAAGTTAATTAGAAACAACTTAAGGAAATATAAACTTATTTGTTTTTACCTTATTATCTTGTTCACGGACATCGACTGTTCCGGCGAGTGTTGCGTAAATGTAGCCTTGTCGCTCGTATGTTCCTTGGCCGGCAATTGTATTTTCATCGGAGAGACATAGTCTCTGTCCAGGAAGGCAAATTAAATTCATTGTAAAAGAGGAAAATATTGAGATTTAGTGTTTTTTATTTATTTAATTTAAAAACGCGGTACTAACAGAATGAAAACATGTCAAATGAAAGGGTCATGCATCTGTCAAATTTAAGTTTGTCGATACTCGAACTACTACTATACTCGAATGTCGATATGATAAGATGGCGTTTCAGGTTCTAGAAGTTTCCTATAATGAATTGAACTGCCTTACCGTATAAATGATGAGTCGTGTTTATTATCCAAATGCTTAATTACACTTTTTGCAAATGATGGCGAAGTCAACGATTGCTGAGCCTTGAAGAAATTGAATCTTTATTACACTTTTTGTAAATGAAAGTGTTGTGGCCGATACATCAATTTAACACAAAAACACAACTGTTCTCTACGGATGTTTTTCACGACTGACTTTATTATTCTTATTAAAATAGATTCACATTAGTAGTTACATGGGCGCGTTCAAAGACTTCTTGATTTTAAACTTAAGGTTATAACAGTTCTTCGCCCCTTAAAAAAAATAAAAATAGTATATAATTTTGTTATTGTTACAAACATAGAGATACATTTTTTCATTGTATTTAAATCAACAAGAGAAGAATTAAGAATTAAATTAAATAAACATATGTACTTTTTTTTATAATAATTGCTTGAAAATGTAAAGTTAGGAACTTAAATATCTAGTCGATCTGGTGCTTTAATAATACGATTTGATCTTCGTAAAATCTTAATTACATTTTTATTTTGATTACAATTTGAGTCATCATTTATACCTTCACCAGCAGTACAGTTTTGATGATTTTTTTCATTATTCATTGAAATGTTATTATCGGATGTTTCAGTATCTGTAAGCATATCTCCACCATTGTCATGTTGCTGAATGTTAAGTGAAGGAGGATGTTCTTCTCTGGAAACGTCATAGGTTTGTTGATTTTTTACATCTATGCCTATTTGGCGAATCTGGTCAATGTGGCGTTTCCAAATACGATTATCATCAAGTCTTACTAAATAATGAAGAAGTCCTAGCTTTCTTATGATTTGTCCAAATCTCCACTTTACTCCACGGTCGAGGTATTCACGCACAGCAACTCTGTCATTTTCTTCAAGTGATCTTCCCCTCTTAGCTTCGATTGAATTGAAACACCTAAATGGTATCATGCAATCAATTCTGGATCTAATTTCGCGTCCGAATACCATCATAGAGGGCGATTTTCCTGTCGCAGGATGAACCATCTTTCTGTAGTCCAAAAGGATTCTGCATAATTCGGTATTTAAATCTGTCGTGTCCGGTCCTAATGTTTTTAATTTTTGTTTAATTGTTTGCACGTAACGTTCTGCCTGGCCGTTAGTTGCAGGGTGGTATGGCGCTCCCATTTTGTGCACGATTCCGTTCATCTTCAAGAATTCTTTGAATTTGTAATTTGTAAATTGAACCCCGTGATCGCTAACTAAAACCGACGGTATACCAAAACGGCTGAAAATATTCCTACAGGTGGTTATAGTTGTATCTGTCGTCATGTTTGGAATTACAAAAACTTCTGGCCATTTTGAGTAAGCATCGACTAAAATAAAAAAAAGCTTACCGAGAAATGGACCTGCAAAATCAATGTGTACTCTTTGGAAAGGTTCAGTGGGTGCTTCCCAACAATGCACGGAAGTTTTAGGAGGATTGCTTCTTATTCGTTGACAGTCCGGACAGTTTTTTACCAAATCTTCTATATCACTATCGATCCTTTCCCACCAGCAATAACTTCTCGCTAGAGATTTCATTCTAGTTGCCCCGAAGTGTGATGCATGCAGCTCGCTAAGAACCCGTTTACGGAGAGTTTCAGGAATGAACACTCGCATCCCTCGCATGATACAATTTTGCTGTAATGTGAACTCGTTTTGGTCAATTCCAAATCTGTATTTTGGTTCTACAATTCTTCCCGTTCTTAAACCTTGTACTAAAACCTTCACATTATCATTATTAATAGTTGCTTTTCCCAGTTCGTCCACTGTCAACGGTAAATTTTCGATTTGTGATATTTCCAATACATCAGCCTCATCCATTGTAAATTTTGATATTTTTTTGATAGGCAATCTTGACATTGCATCTGCGTTGCAATGATCTTCAGTTCTTCTAAAAACTATATCATAATCAAAGCATTGAAGATAAGCTGCATAATGTTGCATGCGTGTTGCCGATAAAACTGGCATTCCCTTTTTAGGGGAAAAAATCTGGGAAACTGGCTTGTTGTCTGTTACAAGAGTGAACTTCCGGCCATATACGTATTGGTAGAATCTCTTCACTCCATACGTGATAGCATAAGCCTCTTTATCAATCTGACTGTACTTCTGTTGGGTAGGTGTCAACGTCTGAGAGGCGTACATTATTGGCTTTTCTGTTCCATCCGGGAATTCATGGCTGAGAACAGCTCCTACACCGTATGGTGAAGCGTCTGTGGCTAAAAGCAATTTAAGTTTTGGATTGTAATGTGTTAAAAAGTTATCGGTTTGCATTTCCATTTTGATTTTGTCAAAAGCAGTTTGGCAGCTTTTATTCCAAACAAATGGTACATTTTTCTTAAGTAAATCGTTTATCGGATAAAGAGTTGTACTTAGATTTTTGAAAAATCTTCCGTAGTAGTTTACTAACCCTACGTATGATCTCACTTGGTCCTTGTTTTCTGGTACTGGCATCTGATCAATGGCTTCGATTTTATTCTTTGTTTTATGAATACCGTTTTTATCGATTTCGTATCCGACATATTCGATTTTATCTTGAAAGAATTGACACTTGTTTACATTGATACGCATGTTGTTTTTATCGAGACGACTCAAAACTTGAAACAATCTGTCCAAATGTTCTTCATTATCCCGGCCAGTTATCTTGACATCATCGATGAAAATGGATACTCCAGGAATATCGCTCAATAATTCCTCCATATATCGTTGCCAAATAGCTGGCGCTGATGAGATGCCATACATTAGTCTTGTTGGTCTATATAAACCTTTATGTGTACTTAAGGTCAAATAATCTCGACATTCCTCGTTGACTTCTAATTGCAGATAAGCCTTGGTCAAATCAATTTTTGAAAATTTATTTCCTCCGCTAATTGATGCAAATAACTCTTCAATTGTTGGCAGAGGATGCTCATCAACTATCAAACACGGGTTAATCGTGACTTTGTAATCGCCACACAGTCTTATCTGGTTATTAGTTTTCCTTATTGGAACAATCGGTGTCGCCCATGCACTAGCATTTACTTTTTCCAAGATACCATCGTTTACCATCTTGTTAATTTCCAGTTCTACCCCTTCTCTTATAGCAAATGGTATAGATCTATGCCTTACAAATACTGGTTTCGCGTTAGCTTTAATGTTTAATTTAGCCTGAAAGTTTGGAATTTTACCTAAAGAGGTTTCAAAAAGGTTAGGAAATTTTTTTTTAATTTTATCAATCAAAACTGTATCGTCAGTTGAGGTATCGTCTGAATTAATTTTGTTAATATTATTTGAATCAAGAGCATTATAACTTATACCTGCCAATTCGTTTAGATTTATGTTTAGTGCTCTTACCCATTGTCTCCCTAATAAAGGATGTTTAGAAATAGAAGTCAAATAAAGTTTTAATTTATACATTATATTTTTGTATCTAACATCAACAGTACAGAATCCTAAAATTCCTACATTGTTGCCTGTAAAACTTTTCATTACAATATCAGGTTTTTCGATTACTTTATTTGGTATGATGTTTTTAAAATTTTCCATGGACATAATTGTGAATTTCGAACCAGTATCGACTTCAAAAGTTACATTTATATTATTAATGTACATTTTTGCAAAAAGTCCATCGTCATTATTTTTTGTTATTTCATTTATTTGAAAAATACTCTCAATTTGGTTTATTTCATTTTCGTTTTCATTAATTTCAACATAATTTGCAAAATTATCACTATTTTTATTCAAAGAAAAACAAACTCTTCTTAAATGACCTTTTTTTTTGCAATATGAACACACCGAATTATAATGCTTGCAATTTGTAGCTAAGTGCAATTCACCACATCGAAAACATTTATTTCCACCATTTCTAACATTGTGAATAGGCCTACTACTACCATATTTATTTTTATTTGTATTTGTATCATTAGGATGTATTTGAGAATAACCGATCCCGTTACCAGACAAACCCTGTCTCGACTTGTTCGTCGTTATTTTGTTCACTGCCGATGTAACATCCTGAACATTTCCGAGCACTACACCACCTTCTTCGGATAACTCGATGCCTTTCGCAATATCAAGTGCCATTTCCAATGTTAATTTTCTCTGTTCCAGGCATCGGTTTTGCATAACTTTTGATTTGAGTCCGAAAACGAATTGATTTCGAAGAGCCGTAAGAAGGTACTCACCAAAATTACATGATGCCGCCAGTCTTCTTAGGTTAACGAGAAATTCGCAGACATTCTCCCCCTCCTGTTGCTTCCGCAAATGGAATTTATTGTTTTCGACGATCTCCAAAGGATCCGGGTTGAAGTGCTGTTCCAATAATTCGACGATGTCTTTAAACGTTTTGTCATTTGGCTGCGCAGGTGATAACTTGTCGCATAATATATCGTAGGTTTCCGAACCCATAAAATGGAGGAGAAAGTCTCTCTTCTGTGCCTCCAGCACATGAAACAAACCGAAAGCACCTTCGAGTCGACTCACCCAGCGACTCCACTTCGTTTTATTCTTGTCGAATGTTTCGACGCAGAAAGCAGCTTGGAATGCTTGAGCCATAGTTATAAATTATAATAGTTTGTTCTTTCTCTTTTTTAAGAACAAAAAAAAAAAACGCACTCCTTTTTTATCCAATTTTCGTCGCCAATTTGTTGTGGCCGATACATCAATTTAACACAAAAACACAACTGTTCTCTACGGATGTTTTTCACGACTGACTTTATTATTCTTATTAAAATAGATTCACATTAGTAGTTACATGGGCGCGTTCAAAGACTTCTTGATTTTAAACTTAAGGTTATAACAGAAAGCGAAACCAACCATTGCTAAACTTTGAACAAATTGAATCTTAATTTCAACCTCCATCTTGAATATAATATATTAATGCAAAGAGATAAATTTGCGCTTTGCAGAAAGGTTCCATAAAAAGATTAAAATAAAACAATTAAGTGAAACAACAGCTTTTAGAGAACTATTGCCTTACGAGTGGCTTACAACTCTCAAGCATTCCTGTGTGCGAGTAATATTGAGGATGGAGAGGACCTACAGTTTATATGCCAAATCTAAACGGCTTGTTTGAGACACTACTTTTTTATGACATGAATTACTCTCTAGACGATAATCCAATTGAAACCTTGGGCATGACAGCCCTACGCACTAACCATCACACCGCGGGTATGACTCCAATTAAAGATAGCATACTAATAAATGTAACATATTTAAATCGGGAAATAATCGTTCATAGAGCATTTCATCCGAAGAATTAGTAATGAAGCCATTGAACTACTAGATATGGACTGCTAGTAGCCAACTTCGCATTGTTTTTATATATTCCTTAAAGCTACTAGCCCTTCTGTAAGTTCAGCGGAAATATGGAGAACCTATTGAACTTGATTTTTGTATTTTGTTTATTTAACCAATCTCTTTAATCATACATATGTTCTTAGTTTTTTTTACAATAAAAAAAATTGAAGCAAAAAACAATAGATGACGTTTAAATATTAATTATAATTTTTGCACCAAACCTACAATACAAGAGATATTTCTTTTGAGGGAATGTTGTATAAGAATTAGTATCGACTAGCAATCCATATCTAATATGTCATTGGTAATATGTATTTGTATTTATATTCGAAATATCATTTTTAACTGTGAAAACAAATTATGTGAGGAGATTCAACTCTAACTATTCCCCCTTTTTCTAGGACCTTCAATAAATCTTTCAACTCAAAATAAATGTACCGACAAATTTATCAGCCCGCTAAATTTTGACAGCTCAATATACACTATGAAACAAAGTCTTTATTTGTCCAAAGCGTAAATATAACTCGCATATCTGGACAGGTGGCCAGATTTAGATTTATTTGAAAATGAGAAGTGAAATATTTAGTCCTTATTTATTTCAAAATGAGGAAGAAACTAACCTTGCAACTTTTTTATGCACACTTTATCCAGTGTTGCCACCAAAGTATCAAGCTACCCACCAGAAGCTACCTCTGAAACCACCAGAAATCCACTAACAAAACTCACGCCAGTTTAAAAAATCGCTAATTTTTCCACCAACTTTATTTTTAGCAAATTTTTGTTCATCGCGAAAGAAAACAATATTTAAAAGATACGTTTATTGGAGAAATAACATTAAAATTACACATTATGTAACAAAAATAATGAAATTATATTAATAAGTCATCGCTTGGCCGCAACTGAAACAGCCAGTTGCAAAGAGTGACATAAACAACGTACCAAAACTAAGTGTGATACTTCTTCTTTCAATTTAGTATAGACCCCATTATTTACGCCAACCATTACAGAAGCATTGTCTGTTCCAATTTCCATTAAGTTATCAAGTCGCAGATCAAATCGTTTTAGTGTCTTCTTGATAGCAGTGATAATACCTTCAGCATTGCACTCAGTTAGTTCAGCAAGGTCTAGATAGGTAGATACTATTTTTTGGTATCTAATACTGTAATAAATTATAATGACTCCAAGGTATTTCTGTATTGCAATATCTGTAGACTCATCAACCAATATACTGTATAAAATAATAAAATAATAATAAAAATATTTCCATGACTATGACTACCGAACGAAATAATTATGAAACATCCGGTTACCTTCATATTTTGTTGATGCTTTTTCGACATCCCATGTGTTTTTATATCTCCATAGTGACTCCGTAAAATCGTTCCACAAAACTTGCATTTCGGTACTTGACCAGCAGTACTTTCAATTACTTGAAGCCAATCTTTTAAATGTGGGTCTTGAAGCCAAGAATTCCGAAACTTTTGTGAATATTGTGGTTTTGGCATGGTTATTAATGACGAAACACGAAACAAACAAAACCATCGACACCAACTCACTGAGCTCGAACGAAAATTGAGACTTGAGCGAGAACATCGGGGATTCCCCGTCGAGGAATCGACGGGGAATCCCCGATAATTTACTGCCATTTTTTATTAAAGAGTTTGTGGCTTGGATTTATTTCCTTTTGACACTAGATGAAAGAGTGTTGCTGCACGATGGAATTAAACTCCAAAAACGATACGAGTGGAGTTCATAGTCGTCGTTCCAATATTTGAGAAAAGAAATACTAAATTCTTAAATTCCACTAGACAAATCCACTAGCCACTAAAGTCAATATTTGTCCGCTAAAAAGCAAGCCAAAACCACCAGATTTAGTGGAAAATCCCCTATGTTGGCAACACTGACTTTATCTTCAATTTGTTGCAAAATTTATTTTACAGAAGTGATACTGGTTAACTCTCATTCGTCTGAGTTTACGCCTCTTCTGACAAACCAGCAACTCTTGAAGCATTAGAAACTAAGCTAACAAATGGCAATGTACGATGTAATTCGTAGCCACCATTGACATATGTTTTTCAATGTCTCATTGACATTTTTACATAAGTATGAATGTCAAATAAACATTCAGTAAAGTATATGAATTTTTTCTAGCTTACATCAAAAAATTGTAATATTTTGGATCGAGATCCGTAGGCATAAAATCGCTCTGATGTAAAACTCAACAGATCCACACAAATCTGCTTTTATTTTTTAATCGAACACAACTAAAGAAATGACACTTGACTTGACTTCTGTGTTTTGCGTTTGCTTTGGTTGATTTTGTTAACTTTTTTGTATGGCATGTTGTTGACGAAAGAAAACTGTTTTCAATTTTTTGGAGTTTTCTCAAGTCTAAATAAACTTCCTCTCGTCAACGAATGGATATTCATAAAAACAACTTAAACTCTTCAAAATGACTGAAGTTCGTTGCAATAACTGCGATGTAAGTTCAACAAAACGAAAAGAGTCCTTCCTTATTTTTTTTAATGAACATTGAATTCGTCTTACACAAACTTCTTACTTACTTCTTACAGGAGCTAAACGATTTTAACGCTGTTAAATGCGAAACTTGTAAAATAAGCCTTAAATTCAGTGAACCTCTAGATTCCGAAGAAGATGAATGCGAAAGTGATTTTCGATTCATCGAAGAAGCTGAACTTATTGGTGAAGTATACAAATTGGAAAATCTAGAGGATCTGGAAGAGGACAGTAATGGACAATGCATAAAACCTGAACCAGGTTTTGATTCCAATATTTGTTGTCAAGTAAGTGCCGAATGTTATCATGCCTCAAAGAAGTACTAATAAATCAATGAATGGTGATTTTAGATTCCTAATGCTTATGTAGAGAGCATTGTTAAATTGGAGGATGGTGGCACTGAGAATGTTACATTCGAAATTGTTACTGTCGAACCCAAATTGAATGTTGACATTGAAAATGAACAACAGTTTCATGAAGCACACAACTTAGACGTCAATGACAATGCTACAGAAAAGAGTCGGGTAAATCTTTAGACCCAAAGACCATACATGAGATCTTTTTATAAACCAAAACGAATACTTTTTTGTTTGTAGATTTCAAAAATAAAAGTCAACAGACCAGAAAACTTAAAAAAGATAAAATCTTTACCCACAGAAGAAAGCCCAACAACCACTCCAAGCATACCATACCAGTGCACAGAATGCCCAAAAAGGTAAGTTACTTTTGTTGGTGTCTGAGTGGCATATGAATCAATTAAACTGAACATCTCGATACTCCAGGTGTGTTAATCAATAACTAACTAAATCCTTCGATACGATCACATACACGATATTGCCAAAAACGCCGAAAGATGTTTGAATTTTTTTAGACGATGCAAGACATTTTTCTCTTCTCATCTAGCTAAAATTTATAAAACCTAACTATGTTAAAAAGTTGGGTATAACTCTCATCTCTAGCCTGTTGCTCCAGCAACTTACTGAAGCCTTAAAGAAGAGTTTTTCAAGATAGGTGACAATAATAACACTCGAACACCGTCGTTACACATCGTCGCTCACACTTCTTGTAGCCTTTTTAACAGATAATGCTCTAGTGAAATAACTAGCTTAATCCCTACTTTATTCGTTACGTTTGCGCTTTTCAAAAATTCCCATCAGAACACTTTCGCTCAGCTTCGACCGTACTGTAAAGTACAGCGATTCGTTCTTTAGCCGTACCAGGCGAATGTAGAAGGACTTACTCTACTCTCCGCTATACCGCTACATCCTATTTTGTTTCAGAAAATGCGTTTGAGCTAATCCCATAATTTTTCCAAGATTCTTAAGTTCCTCTTTGAGTAAAATCACTCAACTCCATTGAGTGTCCCTCGATAGTGTCTTCCCCGCGTTGTAGACCTATAAACTACCACTACCTCTTGTAGTTAACGATGTCGATAGGAATCTGTCCAGTTCTCTGAAAGAGTTCTTAGTCTGACTTCGAATTCAGACAGAAAATCCTTGGGATCTTATAGAGACATCTATTTAGAAAAGTTTTGCAGCTTATATATGAATGTGGTGGTCCGCTTCAAACTCATGTCCTGCAAAGTCAGCTTGAGTAGATTTTCTAGTAAATTTGAGGATTTTTTATTACTGATCCTCAGCCCGACTTTCTTCGCTTAGAGTTTCAGATTGCTTAAAAAAGCAACCGAATATTGTCCGCGTAGTCTTGTTCGACTAGAACACACTGAAAGTTATAGTCGAACTTTTCAAACTCCACTGTTGATTTCGAAGTTTTTAGATACCATTTATTTGCTCAAGATTTGGAGCTTTAAGCAATGCCCATCAGTTTTTACTCTACCCCAACTTTGGTCGTCGTGTGAAGGACAGATATTGAATCCCTTCCTCTTTTAACTATTAACTTTTGTTTTGTGTCTGGAAATATGTTCTCCCTCTCTAACCCTTTCAAGATCCTAAGATTTCTTCACGATAGTGTCAAATTTTCCCAGCAACTCCAGCTCTTCGAATAAAAAAAATACCAATCTTTTCAAAGTCTTCATTTTGTCCTAAGGCGCTTCCTCTTGTGAATAACGATGTTGATAGGAACCTAACCAGTTCTCCGATTGAGTCATTGGTTTTAGATCATATTCGATCAGAAATCTATTTACAAAAGTTTTTAGCTTATGCATGAAAGATGCAGTCACTTTTCATATACTACATATACTTCCTAGGTACTGAGAATTGTCCTGCAACGTCTTCTTGAGCCTAAGTACACATTTGTTCGCTTCGTTTTCCTATCGTCTGCGTAGCCAAGATGTTAAATTGTTGAAACCAAAACATCCTTCATCGAATTAGTCGTGATTGTTTAAAGCATCATTCTGATGATTGTGCATGTTGCATTCTAAGGCTAACCAAATAAAATCTCCAATAAGACTATCTAAAGTCTTTTTGAAATCGATAAAAAGAAGATGAAAAGGGAATAGATCTCCACGCATTGGTCGATTATGATCCTTAGAGTGTTCATTAATGATCTATGCTGGAAGTATCATCTGGCCAACCTTAAGACTACTCAAACTCAGTCCCAAGTAGTTTTGTAATTTTGAAAAGGTTCCGTCCAAAACCAAGTTTTCATTATTGATCTTTTTTTTTTAAATAAGATAATGAAAGGACTTTCTGAATGAGCAGTCATAAGTTCTTTTAGATTCGAAGCTACTATTTAAAATAACCAATATTTTTTAAAACTTAAGAACTTTAGTATACATTTTTAGTCATCTTTTTTTTAATAATCAAAACGTATTCCATTTTTCTTAAAGTTTTAAGAGAAAAGCAACTCTTAAGGCTCACATTAACCGAATACACAATCCAGACGATGAGAGTGCCTGCTGTGCTGGCCATGGACATGCATCTCGGATTGAATCCAATAAACATGTTCATCATCACGACACACCTGCTACACCTGCATTCTCCGAGTCCGGTGAATCTGAATACTTATGTTCGGAAGATGAAGAAAGTGAAAAGCCTTCAATTCCTCTAACACACTCAAACAACTCTCCCTGCAAAAGAAAACGAAAACTCAAACAAGAATTTGATTCGGAAAATAATAATACGAGAAAAAAGTCTCCAAAAAAGTGCAAAATCGAGTTAAGTCCTTGTTCGAACCTAAATAAATCCAATGAAATTGTCTACAAATGTGCAGCATGTGAGAAAATCACAGATAGCTACCAGGAACACTTGAAGCACATAGTAATTCATGAGAAGGTAGACGACAGTCTCACGGTCACGACTTCTCTCGAACAACTCAAAAAGACACCGAGTGGATTTTTGGAATGCAAAGAATGCGGTGGGGTATTCATGAGTGAGCGGGAGTTCAACATTCACCAGAGGTCCCATCAGGGAGTTCATCAGTGTGATATTTGCAAGACGATTCTCTTGACCCCGTCGAGTCTCAGAAAGCATAAAAATCGGATGCATCGGCAAAGGGCAAGCAGGAAAGGAACATTGTTCGAGTGCAATATTTGTAATGAAAAGTGAGTTGGAATTTTCTTTCATCTTTTTCAGTTCATCAATCAAAATTTTCTTACAGATATGAATCTCAGTTGCTCATGTTGCAGCACAGGAAGAAACACACCGAGGTAATGAAGAAAATCGAAGAGATGACCATCATCGACCGAAGTGGGGGGAAAACCTGCTACGTGTGTAAAATATGTGCAAAAACTTCAAATAACAAATTCCGACACGAAGAGCACTTGAGAATTCACACCAAGGAGAAACCGTACAAATGCGAGAAGTGTGGAATAGGCATCGCCACCTCGAATGCAATGGCTCATCACATGCGAACTCATGAGAATATAACGTTCGAATGTAATGTGTGCCATGCAACGTATCGGCACAAGAAAAGCTTGAAAAAACACTTGAAACTTCACACCGGGGAGAGGCCTTTCGAGTGTCGTCATTGTGATAAAAAGTTTGCCTTCAATTACACACGAGCCGATCATGAGCGGAAGTGTCACATAGATGGTGGCACGTCTCGCATTCAGAAACGGAATCGCAAAAAGAATTCAGCAAAGACGGCAGCTGAGAGTGAACATGAACAGCAAAGAAGTCAACCACAAAATGACGAACAACAAAGGGAAGAGGTAATAAATGAAAATGACAAAGAGAGAGAACTTACGACGAATGTGGATCCGGAGGAAGTTGGTATAGTATAGTATATCAACATAAGCAATAAAATGCAGCGCATTATATATTTAAATGTTATCCTTATCTATTGAATTAAATACATATATATTTTTTAAATTTGTAGTTCTTTCTGAAAGACAATCCAAAATTTGTTAGCTCTAAAGTTTAGGGGTCATCTCCGCACAAATATCTCATCATCTTTTTCATGTGCCTTCGAAAAATTGTTTGTGATTCTCGTGCTTTAGTTCAACTCATCAAATACTTTTTAAAAATTTAGTTTTCTAAAGGGATTCAACAAAATTCGTTTCAAATTTAAATTCTAATTTTTCCAAATTAGTTTCTTTGGGGAACTTGAGTATTTGGGATATTTTAATAGAGAATCATTTATTATTTTATTTTAGTTAATATCAGAGATATTTGTGTTTTTGGTTTCTAAGTGATTACAGAACCGACAGATAGCCTGGTGAGGTGCGTATCTAACTTGTAGTCAACAGTGAGGAAACCTGTTATTAATCATAGATTTATTGAACTTGAAATGCAACAAAAAACAAATATTTTGTGCTAGTAATTCCCAAATAGTAGTTAAGCCTGTTTTAGATTGAGGAATTTATTGGAAAGTACTTATCTTTTGGGCTTTTGGATTTTGCTACTTCATTGCCTTGGACTTAAACGTTCCCCATTACTAAGTGAATTGTGATATTATAATACTTGCTTACTCGCTTCTTCAAAACGTCACCATCGACAGACGTAACTTTGGGGTAGTCAAGGACTTCGTCTACCTAGGTGCCGCTTAAAACGCAGAAAACAACACCAGCGCTGAGATCAAACGCAGAATAACTCTTGCTAACCGCTGTTTCTTTGGGTTAAGAAAGCAATTGAGTGGTAAAGTCCTTACTCGAGGGACCAAAGTGTCGCTATATAAGACCCTTATTATCTCCGTCCTGCTATACGGTGCAGAAGCATGGACTATGACAAAAGCGGATGAAAGCACCTTGGGTCGAGTCGAGAGAAAAGTTCTTCGTGTGATCTACGGTCCCGTAAGCATCGAAGGGGAGTAGAGGAGAAGATGGAACGACGAGCTGTACGGGCTGTACAGCGACGTAGACTTAGCCAGAAGAGTAACAGTCCAACGCCTAAGTGGTGTTTAATTATAAAACAAATTATACCGAGACATTTCTATACTTTTTGTGAAGCTTAAGGAAAAAAAGCTTGACGCTTGGAGCAGCTTGGCTGTGATACGAGAGCAATATTTTGGTAGCTGTAGCTTTTTTTTAGAATTGTATGCATCTTCTTATAGCGTCCTATCGGCGGTATTGAGAATACGGGTCCCTTAAGATTTGCATGGACCAGTTAATGGTTCACAAATTTTCCCTTACCCACTCGTTCTTGAAAATAAACTCTGTTTTTTACAAGTTATGTAAATGTGTTGATTATATCATCTGTTGCAGTCTCTGGATGCTTTATTACTGAGGGCTTTAATCGAGGCTCTTTACGGATCCCTCCTTGGAAAAATTTCAACATAAGCTGTTTTCTTCGAGCTCTGTAATGACAAAAATTGCTGCTTTAAGCAGGTTATCACACCTCCTCCAGTTATGCATAAGCATCCCATTCTCTTAACTTTTTCTGGCGATTTCCTAGTCTTTATTAATTCGGTGTATTGATATGTTTTTAGGTTTCCACTCACCTATGTACTTTTTCTACACTGTCGTTTTCTTTGGCTAAGAATCGAAAACTTTTTGGGCCGAAACATTTATTGTCAGTTTGCTCCACATGACCTGCGGCATCTTAATGGTTGACCTGTATTATTTTTATAATATATTTGTTAAACAAGTAATAAATTACATGCTAATATAAAATTATTGAGCTTCTAGCTACAAAGGCCTACCGCTCTATAGTTAATTTTATACACATACATTTATACAATGATTTCAATTTCTAAGAGAATATCATTGATCTTAATAATAATTGACAAACTTTGGTATCTCAGCGTTTGGATAATGTCGTTTCCATTTAGAATTTTCTCTATTGTGGGCTTAGTTCTGTTGAAGTTTTGGAGCAGGTGTTGGAGGTCAGATGTAGTATTGCAGGTAGGAGGTTCTTCACTAGGTCATTCTTGTTGTAAATATTATAGAGGTAGGTGGGTGACTTGCTTGCTAGTCTGGCGGCTTTATCCGCGAGCTCATTGCCACGGATGCCAACGTTTCCAAGGGTCCACATTAATTTTATGTGCTGCTTTAAATTCTGCTTAATTCCTTCTTTTAAAGCCTCTTGAATGGCAGTAAAAATGGCAAAGGCTTCAGCAGTAAAAATGCATGTGGTTTGTGGAAGTATTCTAAAAAGTATCGATCGTGGTACCGTCTTCATTTGTGATTGCAAAGGTTGTATTCTCTGAAGTTTTGGGCCCATCCGTAAAAGTGAATTTCCAGTTTTTGGACTCAGATGAGTCCTTAGAAAAATCTAGCGATATATTTCAAAGTTTGTATGGGTTTTCCTTTGAGATGCGAGGTACATTACAAAGGAATGAAAGGCCAGTTGTATTTACTATTAAATATGAGTCCAAACATTTTTTAATTCGTTGCTTTTTTAATTTCTACATTATTTACATTAATTGCCAGAGGTGTATACAAATGTTTCCGACATACATGCAAGACTGCATTTTGGTAACGAAAATGTAGCTCCATAAGAAACTATCAATTCTAAAAAGTCATTAGGAGCATTTGTGAGTGAATTTTTGATCATCATCAGTATAGAGGCAGTATTTTAAAGACTTGTGCTTGGTTAAAATGTCACATATATATTGAAATGCAATAGAGAACAGAACAACAGATAATGGAGATCCCTTAGGTATTCCGTTCTGTAGTCTGTATGTAGAAGAATAGGAATTATTAGTTTTCATACAAAATTTTCTATTTGTAAGAAAAGCTTTAACTTAATTAACAAATATTAGGGCCAAAGCCCCAATCGAATGCTTTTTCAAAGTCGAAGGTGAGTATAGATGGATGGTTTTTGGAACTCAGTGCTCTAGAGATATAGTCACCTATAAAAAGCAGGGCGTCTGTTTATCTTGAAAAAAGTTGTTCTCAGTTAAGACCGTGACAGGTTATTTTGGACCTTCCAAACGCAATCCCTTTCAAAAATCAGATACACTTGTAAAAATGAAGTTCTACTTTATACCCCCAAAAATTAAGATTACGATTTTGACTTATACTAGAAAAAATTAGTGTTATTCAAAATGTATCATATTAGATCTCGACCGGTCATTTTGAACTCCTTGCTCTTAAGGTCTCCTTTAATCACATTAACATTTCAAAATAAAATACCCATTGAACAGCGCATCATGATTTCTAAAACCTTTCATTTTAATTTTAGCCTGCTTCAAATAAAAATAAGACTCATAGAAAAACTTAAAGCTTTTAATTATCATCACTTTGGATTGGCTTTACAATTTTATTCAGAATTTTTACCTTACGTTTCGTATTCGTATCGATGTTGTGTTCTTTCCGTCGATGAAAATTCATCAAATAAGACGTCTTAAAGGATTCTTTGCACTCCTCGCACTTGTAAGGTGTTTCTTTCGTATGAACAAGTCTAACATGATCATTAAAGGTGTATCTCAGGGCAAATGTCTTCTTACAATATTTACACTTAAATGGCCTTTGGCCAGTGTGCATGAATAAATGTTTCCTTAGGTTTCTCTTATGCCTATAAGTTGCATCACAGATATTACATTTATATGGTCTTTCATCGGAATGCAGAGACATATGACGCACTAAAGAACTACGAGTCGTGAAAGACGATTCACATAGATCGCATTTGGCAGGTTTGTGCTTCGTATGAACTCTAAGATGTTCGGTATGGCCCGACTTGTTTGCTGTTGTTTTGCCACAGAATCTGCATGCGTAGATTATTCTACCCTCCACCTTTTCAATTCGTGTTGTTTCATCTAATAGCCTAGATTCTTCCATGTGGACTTTTTTGTGGTTGGTCAAAAGGACTTGAGCAGAAAATCTACAAAAATTCAAACAAACACAAAATTTATTGAACATGAACATTTTAAAAATACAATTTTTTTACCTTTCATCACAAAATATACAAACATATTTTAATTTATCTTCTTCGTTGGGTTGCTCCAGGTAAGTTTTGTGTTGTTTAGATTTGTTGTGTTTAACTAAGGCAGCTTTACTGTTGCAAAAGACTTTACAAACATCACAAAAGAATTTTTCTTTTGTTGCACATTCGATTCGATGGGAATTTAGGTCTGTGCTATTGCCAAAGGAGTCGTTACATAGATCACATTTCAAAATAGGATTTAAGGTGAGAGTAGTTGGTTGTGTGATTCTACTCTCTTTCAGATTCTTAATGTTAATAGAAGAGCTGTTGGGAGAGATCTTTGAATAAGTTGGCAAGTGTTGGGTTTCACTATCGGAGGATTCTGCTTCGGAATCACTTAAAGAGTGAATAAATTTTGTGTGTGATTTAAGACTTGCTTTGCGTTTAAAACTGTAAACAAAGAAAATATTTGTATTATTGGATCGCGTAATATTTTCGTTTTTAAACATATGTTAAATTTAGTGCGGATGCCTTTTACTATACAAACATACATTTATTTTAAATTTAAGCATCAACCATTTTTTTTACATGTGTAATTACATTGAGGCAAATACCGAAAAAAAAACCAAAGAAATTAAGCCATGGTCAAGATCCACCAATTTTGTATAGACCTGTAATGATACTATAAGTTGCTAAGAGCTTCTATTGGCGATGTCAGAACTCGAAATATCGAAAATGTTGACTTTTAACTATGTAATGGACATAATCATGAAAAAGCAATATTCGTGTAATTTGTTGATCTATAATATAAAAAGGAGACACGGTATTTTATGAGAGTTTTTACACGATTTTTAGAAGACCAACAAGAAGAAGTAAACACATTTTTAACTATCTTTTTTTTTATCGATGTTTTATTTTTTTATAAAAATATCTATAGAACAACGAAAGGCATCAAACATTGCGAAAATGGTATAAGAAAATACTTAAATGGGATTTGATTCTACCTACTTACCACTTGTTGCATTCACTGCACTGATAAGGGTGCATTTTAGTATCACCTTGAACTTTCTGAAAATTCATTTCGTTATCTTCAATGGTTAATAATTCAAACAAACATTTTTTGATGAAACTTACTTCTTTTTTTCCTTTTTCGACTAAATTATCAGGTTCATTTGAATCAGGTTCAATTTGAATAGATGGCTCTTCTTTTATAGCCTGGACGATTTTAATATCAACGCTTTTTGTTTGTGTTTCAATAAGACCAAGTTTAACCTTATCGTCGTCTTCCAAATTTTCAAGTTTGTATACCTTTCCCTCGATTTCGGCTTCTTCGATGTAAAGGAAATCATCTTCCCAATCATCATGCATGGAATTTGTATATTCTGATGATAAGATTGTTTTGCATTGTTCGCATTTGGATGAGTTGGAGGAATTTTGTTCCTAGGAAGAAAGTGTTTTAAGTTTATCAGCCTTTGTTGTTTATCATCGGACTGGGATGATTTACTCACATTACATGCATTACAAAATATTACAGACATTGTCGTTTTGATTAATAATAAGCATTTAATCTTTTTAAATAATTACTTTTGTATGTACAATATAATTTAATGCCTTATAATTAATAATAAGGCACAGGATCTGGAATGCAAAATAAGAGTTAAAAATGTTGTCATTCAACAAGAAAGAAGCTTCAAAATTGACAACATGAAAATGACAACTAATAAATCTGTTTGAATTTCCTTTTTGGCCAGTTTATAGTTCTACAGTATGAGAAATTTCCGTATAAATTTCTTACTTTTGCTGAAGTCTGAGAACAGAATTTGTATGATTTGGTTTCTCAAGTATTCTCTTTCGCACAATTAAAAAACGATGAAAATAAATATGAACGCAATTTTACTATATGATATATTATGATATTTAAGTAAGTTTTTTTTTTGTTTGAATATTTAACAGAATCCAATTTTTTTGATGACAAAAACATTTATACAGAAAGCAGATAAAATAGATAAATTAAGTAGCGAAACAGTCCGTAGAGAACCAGGGCCTAGTGACTTACAACTCTCAACCATTCATGTGTGCGAGTAATTTGTAAGGATGGAGGGGACCTACAGTTTATTTGCTAAATCCGAACGGCTAATTTGAGAAAGCACTTTTTCATGACAAGAATTACTCTTGGAGAAATTGTCAAGTCCTCACAAGAGGCAGTACCCATGAAAACTTTTTTTTAATTAAGGTGGCACAGACAGGGATCGAACCCAAGACCTCTCGCATGACAGTCCAACGCACTAACCATCATGCTACGGGTACTACCGGGTACTACACAGAAAGCAGCTACTATACATTTTATATGCAAAGATGTCAATTCTTCTTTTCCATAGAAAATTCAGAATCGGAACCAGAAGCACTTCGGAATGGATAAAACTGTTCGATTGGTACTTCATAAGGATTGTCTCGAGGTAAATCGTCCAAAGGTAAACTACCGGAGGTAAATTGTTTAATTCTGGACGCCGGAGGTAAACTGGCAGAGGTGAATAGTCACTCAACGCCAAACAACTATCTTGGTCTATCTACATACAAAAATTCAAGGAAACAAGTCCTTAATATCTCTTTCTGGCCAACCGTTTTTGGATATGTTTTTGTGCTTACAAGTTTTGAAGTTTTAAGATATTTTTTGTGCACAAATGGCTGGAAGGTTTTGTTTTTATTTTACCCTTTTTTATGTTGATTAATATCAAGATACACATATATTTGTATGTGTACCAAGTGCAAAGAACAAACTGGGGCAGTGTCAAAAAATAGGTTTTTATCTTCAACTGAGATACGTAGCTAATATGCTTTTATTCGTTTTACGCTGGCGGCTTTTTTTCTGGAACTGAGCTTTTACTAGAGTCAAGGGTAGCACGAAACTCTTGCTGAAATTAAGTTCATGTTGTTTGATAGAAGAACGTTATGCAGAAAATGCTATTAATCTTGGAGGAACTATTCTTTTTCTTGTAAGAACTCAAATTTGTTTTTATTCGTATTATGTGTTTTTTTTTCGCTCCGAAAGGCATTCTTCAAGAAAATTTTATCAAAATCCATTTTAATTAGGTGTGGCACTTTTTGATCAGATTTAAACCCGAGCCTTTTAGTTACAACCTAAAATAAAAAATCTGTCAAAATTTTTCTAGAAATAATAATTATTATTAATTTTTAGCTAGAGATGCGTACCGTGCAGCTAAAACGCTTTTCAAAATTTTAGCTTGACTATGTTTTGGAAGAATTTTGTATCGAAGTTTAATTTTAGCTCAAGCTGAGTACCATACTTCAGCCTTAACTTGCGCCTTTAATCCTTATTAACTCAAGCAGTGGTGATAAAAACGTTGACTATAACGAAAACAATGTGATTTGCGAAACTTTTTAACAGCACAATCTTCTGGAACTAATAATAGATCTCATGAAACTAGATACAATTTTACTTTTGCAGAAACATATGGCTTCCCATTACACGTTTATGTGAATTCAATAAAATTTAAATCGGAAATGCAAGATAAGTTATGTTTTATATAATTTATTTATGTTATTTAATTTAGTTTTTGTTTGTTCTTTTTGAAATTTTTAATTTAAAATTTTGCTTTTTAGAATCTCACTCAACTTTTGGAGACCAATTAAATTACAGTCATCCCTGTCTTTTAAAACAAGTCTACACTTTTTTAAATCGAACAGTCCGAAACACGCTTTTTTTGAACGCTTATTTTCTGACATCTGTCACTATCTAGTCGCCCGCCGAATAATGCTAGCATTTGAATCAAAACACTGCCGCCTCTGATTTTTCAACCAAAACTAATCTGCAACTAATTAAAAGAAAACGAAAAGAGTTTCGAAACCAAATTATTTCACCAATCGAAAAATGAAAAATTCATTTTGTCGTATTTGCCGAGGAAGATTTAATTTGAAGTACCCGCCAGCAGCTGTTGACAGCGCAATTAAGAAATCCAATCCTCCACGCACCATATCTGTTCGGGTATAACGAAACGACCTAAATTCCTAAATAAAGAAAACCCTGCGAAAAATATGCTAATTGCCTTCTTTTTTATTTTTGAAATTACAGATCGCAGAAAGCGGTGAAGTTTCCGAAAATATTTGCTGGGATTGTGAGGAAACGCTGTTGGGCTTCCATAAAAGTATCGGTGAGGACAACGAAGAGGAGGAAGAGGAACCTGTGGTTGTTGACGACGACGAAATTCTGTATAAGAGCTTAGAAAAATCAAAAAGAATCCATCGTTTGTCCAAAGAGACTGAAATTATTCAAATTGATTCTTCCGACTCGGATCCTGAAGAGTTGGTGATAGTTCCAATTGAAGACACTGTAATAAACGTAGAAGCCGCCCGAACGAATGGTGGAGGAGGACAGCAACCACAGAAACTCAACGGAGGCGTTAATAAAAATAATAAACCTTCTAAAATGGTAATGAAACTTTTTAAAAGAAACTTATTTATGTAGCATGCATCATTCTCAGAGGATAACAATGTTTGTATTTCGCTTTGAAAGTTTGTCTGCTAATCTGTTATCTCAAATGTGTACCTATATTAGGGATGTACTTGTCACTCACTCAGAGGAAATAGATTACAAATTTTAAATGATATCATAATTGTTTTGCCCATCCGTTCATCCGTTTTTATCTGAGTCAGTAGTAGGCATAAAAATAAAAGCGAAAGCCTTTGTGTTTAGTATTTTATGCTGTAACCCTTGGAGACGAGGTTGCAAACAATGTCAACTGTCCTCAGCGCAGTGTAGGCTAGATGATGCATTAATTTTGAATTTCGAATTTAATGAAATAAATTGGGTTGGCTTATCTCTTGGTTTCACTTTAGCCGGTCTATGCTATGAACCGATTATTAAAAAACCGAGTTTTAGAGACTAAAACTTAAGAAGTTAAGAAGTTGGTCGTTACCAGTTTAAATTCCCAAATAGCGATTTTTAAGAGGTCCCCGTAGAATACTGAGGGAATTCGCATTTTTGCTAAAGATATTCATTCACAACAATAATATAATATTTAATTTCATATTAAGAATGTATTATTAATAATAATATTATTATTAGCGCCACCTTAAGTATTAAGAATTTATTAATTCCGTAAAAAAAAAACTTTTCTTTGGTAGAGATTGAACTTATAAATAAATGTAAGGAGTAGAAAAATTGTACTTTAGCGACTAAGATTATCAAGTATTATAACACAAGAAGGAAGATAGATGGGGAAGAACACAATGGTTTACGGTAGATTTCAAATAGGGTCCCATTTTTGTACTAACCGTGATCATTTAGGATGACCCATGAGAAACGATGCTTTATATGTAAGTGACTAGAAAATTAATTTATAAGTCCGTAAATCGTAAGTCCTCCATCTGACACCCCTCGACATCTGCAGTAAACATTTGGCAGCGAGTACAGCGATAAGACTCGACGCCTCATCTCAATGGACCAACAACAATGTGGGGCACTCCATCATTTTGAACCTCTTTGGTTCTATACCAAAGTACATAGACTACACTATTTCTAAACCCCTATTTGGAAAAAACTTCCAGGTATCCATTCCATCCAGAGATGAATGGGAAGACAAAAAACTCCTGGATAACAAAAGTATTCATTTTTATACAGATGGATCCAAGACAAATGAGGCAGTTGGTAGTGGTGTGTACTCAGAAAAGCTTAAACTTTGCATCTCATTCCGCTTCCCTAATCATTGTAGCCCTCGATTGTTGATCGTCTCTTATGGAGATAGCGAAGCAATTTACCATTCACCTATGTTGGGTGCCGGGCCACAGAGGCATCACGGGGAAATTGTAGAGCCGATGAACTCGCTAAAAATGGAACCGTCATGCCTATTTCACCTAAAAGAGAGAAGATAGGTATATCAATAGCTGCATGTAAACTTATTCTAAAAGAAACAGATTTCGCGATAGCAAATTCTGGGTGGCAGAACCTCCAACATGCGCAGCCACAAAACTCATATGGCCTTCACTGGACCTAAAGCGCTCTAAAGACTTGTTATCTCAACGCTGACTTCATATTAGCTCCCTAATAGGTGTCCTTACGGGACACTTTCTTATAGGCAGACACGCAATATGACTTGGTGTAGCCTCAAATTACTTCTGTAGGAGCTGTATGGGCGAGGAAGAAGAGAAAACAATCTCTCACCTCCTCTGCACTTGCCCTGCTCTTTCACTAAGACGCAAAATTCATCTGGGAGACTACTCTTTTGATAATCCCAGTGAATTAGCTAAAAAGGATATCAAATATCTTCTTCGCTTTTTAAAAAGCTCAAAATGGTTCGAATAGTAAGAAGTAATTATCTAGATTCATGTGGTATCACAATGGGCCTTTCTTTTGGCCTAAGTGTGTGGATTCTAATCCGCAGCCACGTTAACATTACCTAACCTCCGTAAATCGCGGGGGAAGTTTAACTTCAAACACCAGTCAGTCGTAGAATGTGACGCAAAACTATTCAACAAAATTAAATGTTTGCTGTCTGTCGCACAAGCCAAACAATAATTTTCCAAAGGAATTGAATTGTCACTTCCTTTTTAGGGTACAATTTTAGAATTAAAAAAAGGCTTTGTATGATTCCTTTGATTGTATTATGATTTTGTAAACTACAAATCATATTTTCAAGAAATAGTTTTAAATCATTTGAGTATTAGTTTTTGGAGCTGGCTTAAGGCTGTAATTATGGGCTTAATGCCATTTTATAGAAAATGACTTAAATGCGCAAATTGAATCTGTACATTTCTGAACTAAAACTTTTAAAATGTTTATCTTCATTTCATAGTTAGATGACTTCTATACTTAGTCCAAACACAAACAAAAATTACAAACGTGAATTCAAAAGTTTACTAGCTAAAACTTAGGTCACTTTATGAACTCGCTTATTTGATCTCATTGTTTGAAACTCGAAGTTGTGACTCCTGAGCTTGAAAAATATGATTTGTCTGCCACCTACAAAACCTTGAACAGGGTTATAAATTGGCATATCTTAGCCACTATTGTTTCTTCTACAGAAACCCAAATCTGGACAGAGTATCAACTTCACGCTGCTTCTTCCTAAGAATTTATTTTTTCCTATGGCCAACGAGCCCACTCGAATATCGGACGTTTATAGTCAAGCAGAATAAACTCTTGACTTCTGATTCTGATAAGTACACTATTTGTAGTCTATCTCCTCAAGACTCATCCAATCATTGTTGAGTATCATATAATTTTTTCAAGGTTAAAATTATCAGACCTAAGAAATTTTATGATTCGAGCTGCAATTGGTTATTAAGGTTACAGAAGTAAGTTTCTGTTGTTTTAAAACCAAGTAAAGCAGGAAGGTCTTCAACCCCTTATTCGTCGGAACAAAATTATACATGACACAATTGCGACAAAAATGCTGCAATGTCCCAAAGGTAATAAAATTTCTTGGTCATTTTGTTAAACACCTGCGAAAATCTTTCTCTTCCACAATTTTTACGCTTGTTGCCAATAACACTTCATTTGTTAGCTCTTTAGGAAAAGCTAATTTCTTGTAATTGGTGCTTTATTCAATTTAGACTTAACTTTATTCTTCGAAGTGCTAATTATATTTATAGTTTTATTTTTAATTTATATTCATTAATATAATTAATATTCATTTGTTTCCTACTTTTCTTGAACCTCTGAAGGAGGCAGCAATCCCTGCCGAAACGTTGAGAAAGTTAATGTTACTTAATTGTTTCATTGCAAAAACTACAGCGACCAAAAAACCCGACGGAAAATTATATTTCCAATAATTACACAAATTGGTCAAATTGGTAGATTCATGTCAAAAGAAAAATCAAACGAACATCCATGAAAAAGATCCAACCACTCCTTAGCCCAGAAGATTTTCTTGTTTTTAATGGCTTTCGATAAAATGTTGAATAATTTATATTTAATTAGGAATATTTAGATTTCGTCTTTTGGAAGCAAAATGTAGCTGGAGGGACGTTAGAAAACCCTTCGGTTAACCTGTTTCAATGTGCAGAGCATAGTTAGGCGTATTATCAGGCAGTAGAAAGCATCTTTTAATGAAGAAACACTGCAGCTTTTCGACTTGGTTGTATTCGCGGTATCCCTAAACTTGAGCACAGCACAGTAGCTTTTGAGGCATTGCATATTTTGAACTTTGTTGAGTGTTGGACGGTATTGACACGCAGCAGTCTCGACCACGTTGCATTAATGGAATTTTTAGATGCTCTCAATCTAGGATGCTCATTCCAAGACATGTTGTAATTAAACACTACGCCAAGATATTTGTATTGATTAGACGCCTTTATTTCTGAATTATTGTAAAACCATTTTTCCCAAAAAGCTGCAGTCGTATCCTTTATAAAGAGACTTTATAGTAGCCAGTATCTTCGAAGATATTCCCAGAGTCGATACTCGTAGCTTATAAATAAGAGGATTCATGTCAATGCTATCAAAAGCAGCCTTAAAATCAATGAAAATAGCGTAGAGTTTCTTCTTTTGGCAGAGTTGAAGTTGAATTATGCATTAAAGATTATAAACTTGGTCCACAGAAGAATAGTTGGTTGAAATTCATTGATGATGTTGTTTTTTTCTAACCAAGCTGAAAGTCTGTTCAAGACAACTGTAGTAAATATCTTATAGAGCGCGTCGAGAAGTGAAAGCCCTATATAGTTTGACACATCATTTGTATCTCCTTCTTGAACAGCGCGTATATAATGGATTTCCTGAAAGATGGTGGTAGCGTTGCAGTTTCAAGAATCTCAGTGAATAACTTCTGTATTTCTTCAATAATAGATTAAATTCATATGGTATTCCATCAAAACCAGGAGTTTTCAAGTCTTTCGATGAATAGCAGAATATATCTCGTGCAGCTCAATGGGGTAATCTAACTCTAAGCGTATGAAATACTAGCTAATCATTGAAGAAAGAAAGTAAGCTTTCAAAATACATTTTTAATTCATTTATTTTTACTGACGTTGAGGTTTGAATGGACTGTCCGCGTATTTGCTTAGCAATCTTCCTAGAGTTTATTTTTATAAGCAACACTTCTCACTAGTTCCGAGTATATGGAAAAAATATTTGTGCAGCCCATAACTAAAAAAGTTCGAATTTTCAAAAGCATTTAATAGGGTTTTAATTTAAGTCCTCTTTATTGGATTAGAAATTACCTTTCGGTACATTCAATACTTTATTATTTTTATAAATTGATCGGTTGCATCTTCTTGTCGTGTCCCATTTATTGTTTTGCTGACGATTGTACTTTTAAGTTTTCGTGTTATTCTTGGGTAGCACTTGCATCAATGAAACTGAACATCCCGATGTTGACCAACGACCCTTTGTGGATCTCGCCAAAAATGTCAAAAGATGTTTGTTTTTTTTCGAGACGATCCAAAAAATGTGTCTCTCCTTCTGATCTGGGCACAATCTATAAAATAAATGTCCTAAGTTTAGAACTTCCAAATATGGTCTATTTTATCTTAGACAATATCATTAAAATGATTTTGAATTGTCGGAATGGCCTCACCCTTTGCCGTTATTTTGAGAAATGTAGAGTCTTTTACCACACTGTCTTTCACTGACATTGTAATGTTTCAGAATTCAAAACCAATGTCCTAAGAGACCTCCTTTCGAACCCATACCACTCTTTCTAATACTCACACAGAGTCTGGCATATTTAAGGTATTCAAAATTCTTTGAGTGTGTGGTAATTATAAAAAAAGCACCAAAATTGATTGTGTTTGTAAAGATATAACTTCATTTCAATATTTTTATAAACTCATGTTCCTAAAACTTTAAATTCATATTTTTAAAACTTTTTTCAGGTCACTCCACAGAAAACATTGAGCCGTGGATTAGAAGATACCATCCACAGAGGCAAAGTTTTCGAAAGCAAAAAGTGTCCCCTGTGCCCTTATCACTCAGGGGTCGAATGTGAAGTCGTCCTTCATATTCGGCAAACACATCCGCAATATATCGGAGATGACCTGCGTTTTGATACCAAAACCGGTGATTCAGTTCTCACGAGAAGAATAATATTTGCTCATCTTTGGACATTTTTTGAATGCAAAGAATGCGGCAAGATCTATGACAGATTTTGGCCTCACCGAAAACACATAACCACTCACGATCGGATCAAAATAAAAAATGGTTTAAAAATGACCAATAACATCAACAACAAGGTATCTACCACCATCATCCCCATCAGCCCGCCAAAGCAAGTTAAAAGTCTCAAACGGCCCCTCGACGAGATCAATGATTCGAATAAATCAGTTTCCAATGATCGAGTGAAACTTATGAAACTCACCAACAACAACAACAACAATATCAAGTCGAATGAGACTAACAGGACATTGGTCATAAAACTTCACAAATCTGAGTCAAAACCTACCACAGTAGTTGATAAATTACAAAGTCAAAGTGAAAAATCAAAATCGAATGCGCTGCTGCGCAAACAACAGCAATTGCAGGCGCGACGAGATAAAAGACGACAGAAAAAGCAAGAAGAGAAGAAGGCTGCGCAAAAAGCAAAAAACAAATCTGCCCCCCCAAAGGCTTCGTTAGTCTCAAAGCCGACATTCAAAATGCCAACCCAACCTGCCCCACGTGCCTCATCAGTAGCAAAACCGCCTTTAGTACAAAAATTAAGCTTTACTTGCAAAATGTGTTCAAAAGTCTATCCCAACTTTCTTGGCTGGAACAGTCATATGATGCGGGATCATAACCGCGACGAGTTCAAGAAGCAAAGGGATTCACTCGAAGGACACATATGCAAATCATGTGATAAACACTTCAACGATGAAGATATTCTACAAAATCATATGCGCTTCTCTCATCGAAGGAAGAATAGAAAACTCGACATGGAAGTCAATGGAAACGACAAGGACGAAGTCTGTTGTCAGAGTCAGAAGTTTAAAATCAAAGAAACCACAGTTGTGGACCAAGTGGCTACTGAGGAGAGTCTACATCCAGAGGTGCCGGTCTCTAGCATTGGATCCGACTCGACAACTTCGTTAGATGAACTTAGTGCCTGTTTTGCCGCCACAGAGAATGCCTTATTTTGTCAGTATTGTGGTTCATTGTTTCCCGCTAAAGAGATAATGGCGACACATGAATCTAGACATATCACAGATGGAGATGTCAAACGATATTTCGTATCAAAACCAAACAATCGACTTTCGATTAATTAATTTAATTAAATGAAATGGGTTATAATTTTGAATTCAATTTCAAACTGACGAAGTGACGACACGCGGCGTATAGTCTTATTTGAATAATTTCTTTTATTAAATGTTTAAAAAATGAAAACAAAAGTTATATTTAAAATTATTAATTTAAAATTGGTATCGTTAATCTTTTTGACACTTATCTCGTATTTTGTATGACCTTGACCATGAATTATTCTATAACAAAAAGATGATGCTTTAGTGTTTATTTAAAATTAAAAATAAGGTTTATTATAGGAAGTGTACGATATCGAAAATCGTACGTACGTTTATTTATGTTATATCATGCCATTGGCAAAGGGTTTATCATCTTTATATTTTGTTTTTAATTATCATTTTTGTTCTTCGAGTCATTATTTCATGGATATAATAGTGTAATGAAAAGCTTTGAAATAAAGAATTTAAGTAGGTAACATGAGTTATTTGTTAAAGAAACAACAAACAAAAATACATTGCCTTTTAATTTAAATTTGAAAACAAGTCGTCTGATTTTACGTGTTTTAGCAAAACATCTGAATAGATCTTAGGTGACATTTTTATTAGAAAGAGATTCCTCAACAAAAAGATCAATTTTTTTAATCGTTGAAAAGACGGGCCTTAGTGTAGAGCAAAGACCACTAAGACACGTACTGTAATGAACATGGTGAAAATTCTACTCAAAGGTGATACAAAAAATGTGTGCATCTACGAGTTATGCTATTACCTGGGGTTCGAACAAAGTTTATGGTTAAAGGAGAGTCTTACTTTTTCCTTTTAATTTAAATTTAATAATGACCACTTTTTTGTACTCGTGGCATGATGGTTAGTGCGTTCAACTGTCATGCAAGGGGTCTTGGGTTCAATCCTGTGCCACCTTAATTTAAAAAAATTAAATTTCGCGGGTACTGCCTCTTGCGAGAAATTGACAAATCCTTCAAGAGCAATTCTTATCATGAAAAAGTGCTTTCTCAGAAACTAGCCGTTCGGATTCGACCCAAAATTGTAGGTCCCTTCCATTCCTGACAACAGTACTCGCACACAGGAATGGTTGAGAGTTGTAAGTCACTAGGCCCTGGTTCACAACGGACTGTTGCGCCACCCAATTTATTAATGACCACTTTTTTAGACCTAAGTTGAATCTCTCACATGCTTTGTAATGTTCCTTTATTTTAAATGCTGCGATGTGTTTTTGTTTATTATTTTATTATTAGGAAAGGAATTAAGCTTGTCCATCATTTACAACAGTGAACAAATTTAAATAAGAAAATTCAGTTTGCCAAGAACTCGAGGTGAGATTCACAGTCCTCTGGAAGTGGATAATATATGGCAAAGTTTCTAAAGCATTGAAAAAAAGGTTTGGTATAATTTGTGTCCGAAACAATTAAATTCTATACTGTTGTGGTGTTGGTTGGGTGAAGAATTAATGATAAAAAGGACCCAGTTCCGGTTCTTCATGCACCCTATTCCGTAGGTTTAGCATCATCGGTAGTTACAGATTCGGCATTAATTAAGATATCCAGTGATTTGGTTATGGCAACCATTTTTTAGGTATTCGATTGAGATCCGGATTCGGTTCTTTAATCAAATAATGTGTCTTGCATTTAGAGCCACAGTAGGTTTTATTAAATAACTGACGGTTTAGTGACCTTTTTTATACTTTTCCTAACGGTTTTAATGGCCTTATTCCAATGTGTCTTCAATATCTCTTTCTTACTTCAGGTTTCTTTTAGACATTAGGCTTTTTGCATATTTTTTTTAGTGAGTTAGTGATGATTTTTCAAATATATACATATGTACATATGTAAATACTATCTTCAATATTGGGCCTTATCGGGAATCTCCCGGGGAATTTTATTTCCCACGGAAAGTTTCATTCCCAAGAAACATTTCGAGTTATCGTGAATTTCCCTCGGAATAAATTTTTCCCAGGGAATTAACTACCAACATCGAAAAAACAATTTTTTTTCGGAACTCAATTTCGAATTGTGTGCAGTGTTATCATAGGATCTTAATTAAAAAAAATTTAATTGTTAGTTGAAATTCCCTAAAATTCCCTGTACAATAAAACAATATCCCAAACAAATTTCCCCTATTATGAATTTGTAAAATCTTTTAAAACATCAACTTTGTTTCTTTATTCATTAAGAATATTTGGAATCATCATTTTACGTTTCTTTATTCAGCAGAATATTCCGGATAAATCATTTTGCGGTTTTTATTTATTCGTTCCGGAATATTTAAAATGCATTCTTTTTTTTTCATGAGAAGGAAGAATTATATGGTACTTTTGTTTCCTCAAAATTGGCATAAAATAGCATAAAATTGTCCTCTTTGACTCTTGAAGAATTTGAAGAATAAAAAGTCCCTCCATCTAAAAACACTGTTTTGACAGTTACATTTCTTGTTGTTTGAAATAATTTTTGTTTTGGTTACATCGAATTTTAAACCTTTAAAATGCATAGCATAGGATTTGTATTACTGGCGGTGGAGGAGGAAGAAACAAAAAAAAGTGAAATCAGGTCTATAAGACGCGAATTAAGGGATAATTCCAACCCCTTGGAGCTACCACAAGAACTGTGAGTAAAATTTTGCAATATGCCAAATTATCTTTTTAATTATTCTTGTTTCAGATTTATCAAGAATTATCGAATAAATAAAAATGTATTCAAATATTTGCTAGATACCCTCTCCGATTCTTTCCCCATAGCAAAAAAATCATTCGCTGTGCCGAAAATCGTCAGGCTAAGTGCGTGTCTTCGTTTTTTTGCTGAAGGTGGGTACCAAAGAGGAGTCGGTAAGGACCACGATGTAGGTATTGCCCAATCAACATTCTCAGAAGTATTGTCAAACTTCCTTAACATTTTCGAGGAAAATCTTTGTCCAGAATGGATCAAAAGTCAAACCGCAGAAGAGCAAAGAAGTACGAATTTGCATTTTTTCGAAAAATATAAACTTCCAGGAGTGATTGGGTGTATAGATGGAACGCACGTAAGAATTGTTGGACCGCATGCATCTCAGCACTTGTTTTTCAACAGAAAAGGATTCTATAGCCTGAATGTTTTACTTGTAAGTGGTTCAAAAGTTGTCTATAGGTATTGTTACCTATATTTGAATACGGTTAAGTAAATACACATATTTTATTCATATTTTTAGATTTGTGATGAAGAAATGAAGATTCGTTTCGTCGATGCAACACATCCAGGAGCATGCCACGATTCATTGGTGTGGAAAGTGTCGGAGTTTCGTTCCCATTTGCTACAACGATATCTGAGTGGCGAACGAAATTTTTGGCTATTAGGTAAAAACGTTATAATTTTGTTTTGAATTGTTTTACCATTAATTTTTTTCCTCTTAGGTGACGCAGGATACCCATTAGCGCCATGGCTACTTACTCCGCATAGAACATGCCAGGAAGGATCACCGGAGAGTAAATTCAACAAAGCACATAAAGCCGCTCGCAAAATAATTGAGCAAGTGAACGGGGTTCTGAAAGGTAGGTGGAGATGCATTCTAGGCGCCAGAGAACTCCACTATGAACCCCAAAAAGCAATCCAAATCGTTAACACATGCTGTGCTTTACACAACATGTGCATATTTTTTAAAATCAGTCTTCCAATGGAGTACCAGGTTGACTCAACGATTCTGGAAGATACCGCGGATCCTTCGAATGTGCTATCTGAAAGTGACCTCCAATCAGCAAGCGATGCCGAATATTTAGCCGTTGGACAGGAATTAAGAAGAAGTATTGGAAACAGCATTTGAAACTTATTTTTTTTTATTTGATATATCACATCATCTTCAATTCACAGTCAGGAACTTCACAAACATATCTATATGTATATATATATATTATTATTATTAAAAAAATAAATAAAATAAACAAAAAAATAAACATAAAAATATTTCACTACATAAAATAAATAAAGTAACTGGTTACAAAACTTTCTTCACTTAAAACAAATTATTGCATCTTTCGGAGCTTTTCTTCCTCAATTTGAATGAGGTCCTCTTTAAATTTTATCTTCGATTCAATTTCTTTGAGTCTCAAGTTTTCCATTTTGTTATTGTGGCGTTTAATTTCTTCAAACTTTTGTTGTTTTTGCTGTTCCAATTGGATGTTATGGCGACACATTTCTTTCAACATAAGTTTTTGCTGATCATAGAGCCTATCTATAGATCGGTAAATTTTTTGTACTTTTTGAGAAAATTCCTCTTGATGACTTTCCAGAAAATCGACGGCTTTTCCTATTTTAGTGCAAATCTCTTTTTGACTAGAAAGCTCTTGTTCTAGATATTCTGGGTTCGTCGTATTAAATGATTTTCTTTTTTTTGACGATTTGCTTGAATTCATAATGTCATCAGCGACAGGCTGGGGTTCTGGTTCAATTTGTTGACGATCTACTGGAGACTTAGAATGACTTTCATCGAAGTCAAGAACACATTCCAAACTTGCTTGAAGTGAGGGAACGTTTTCTTTATCTTGGTTCCCCATTTTCCTTTTTTTACTACACGAAGGTAATCCAAATGAAGATGCATTTCGGCAACCTTCTATCGAATCCTTCATGGAACATATTCTGATGATGGTTTCCTCCAAACGCGAAAATTTGTGTTCCTTAAATTGACCTCCTCCGGTAGCTTTTTTATTTTTTATATTTTCTGACATTTTGTTCCGAATATATTTTTTTTTGTCGAGCCATACCTGTTTGTATTGAAAAAAGAAAAACATTTTTAGAGCCACAAGCATTATAATTTTGTAAACAAAATATTACTTTTTTCCAATCGGATATGGATTTGATTGGTGGACCAAGGCTATTGAGCTCCGTCTCCGTTTTCTTCCAAAACTTTGCCAAATCTTCTTTTGCTCTATAGGTGGTAAATCCAGTCGCTATATCCGTATTCTTTTCCATAATACTAACCAGAAGTTCTAATTGGTTTTGATTTGTTGAGTTCGTCCTATAATAACATTAAAAAATTGTTTTTATTTTTTAAAAAAGTTTCAAATGCACTTACAGCTGTGTTCAAAATAATAGGAGTGCTTTTACAAAATTTGCTCAAGTGTTTTTTTTTTACCATGTGTATACTGGTAATCAGCCCATTTCTCTACCTGTAAGTATAACGGGACATTAAAGATGATAAAACAATGAACTAGTTTGGAATTCATAACCGTTTACATTTGTAACCAGAGATCAAATGATCTTTACTCTCAATCAGGCTATTCAAAATAATAGGAGTGTGAGTTATATTGTACGTAAAAAAAAATCAAAAACTTAAAAAAATAAACAGTAAGTAACTAAATTAAAATAGGAATATTAAATAGTTGGAATATCGAATATCTAAACAAGTTTGATTATTTAGTGGGCCGAGGAAAGCATTGCACCGAAGAAAAACGGGAAATCGTAAAAAAGTTGCGAAATGAAGGAAAAACTTATAAGGATATAAAGTTGATGTTGGGGTGCTCTGACCAAATGATCGCCAATGCTGTAAAATATGAAAAAAAAAGTCGAAACCCGGGGACGGAAACGAGAAACGAGTGAAAATGATAATCGTCGTATTGTTCGCTACAGCCGAAAGGATCCTTTTGCGTCCTCTAAGATGATCCAGGAAGATCTAGGACCGGCAGTAAGTAGCGTAACAATAAGAAGGCGATTGTTGGAACACAATCTTTTCGCTCGCAGTCCACGAAAAGTGCCCATGCTTACAAAAAAACATGTAGCCGCTCGTTTGAAATTTACAAGAAGCCATGCTAATTGGCCTGCAGATAAATGGTGAAACATTTTGTGGACTGACGAGACCAAAACTGTTTTATTCGGTGGAACTGGCTCTAGGCAATACGTCCGACGTGCAGAAAATTCCGAGTTAAGCCTCGGTACACCATTAAAACGGTAAAGCATGGAGGTGCTAAAGTGATGGCATGGGGCAGTTTCTCATATGCTGGTGTTGGCCCCATACATCAAATCATTGGCACGATGGACCAGCGCGTTTACGTGGATATAATGTCCACTGTGATGCTGCCCTATGCGAGTTGGAATATGCCGGTTAAATGGGTATCTCAACAAGACAACGACCCGAAACACACCAGTAAGTCTGCCAAGGAATGGTTTCGGGTCAATAAGGTTGAGGTCATGGACTGGCCAGCTCAGTCGCCTGACCTCAATCCCATAGAACATGTATGGGCAGATATGAAAAAGGGTGTTTCTCGACAAAGACCCTTGAATTCGAGGCAGTTGTGGAACGCAGTCGAGCAAACATGGAACCAAATTCCAGTTGAGCGTTGTCGGGCCCTTGTGAACTCTATGCCACGCAGATGTGCAGCAATTATAAAAAAACAAAGGATTTTCCACAAAATACTGACAAAAAAATCTTAATATTGAATATTTTTTTTTAGTTTTTATACTTTATTTTGTTTACTCCTATTATTTTGAACAATTCGTTTTGGCTTTATTTTGATAAAATTCATGTTTTTACTAACTTATTTATTTTAAACAAAGTAATCTTTAAGCATAATAATAAAAGACTGGATTACCTTTTTTGTACAAAAGAAAAAATAAATTTAAAAAAATTATACAACTTTTGTATCACGATTTAATCTAAAAAGAACAGGCACTCCTATTTTTTTGAACACAACTGTACATTGCTCCGTCTCGCCTTAATTTCTCCGCCAAAATAAATGCGGAAAAATTCCAGAGAAATCACATCAAATTTCCCATGCAAATATTGTTCACGATAGCAATAAATTCCGAGCGGAATTTCGAATATCATTCACGATACGAATTTTTCGAACGTGGGAAATATTTCACGGGAAATCTTGTTCACGATAGGGCCCATTATTAAAATATTTTCAGTATTTTAATTACTTTTCAAAAATCTTCCTCACATGTTCTTCATAAACCTCGAAGAAACGAGAAGTATTAATTTTATGATGCCTTTTAAAAAAAATGCGTAACCGTGTAATAGTGAACTATTTATGTAACGAATTCGTCATCAAAACAAGGTTATCACATCAAGTTTTTGAAATACATAAATTAAAAAAGATATAAAAATGTTCAAAATGGGTAGTTTAATTTGAGCATATATGTACATATTATTAAAATTAGAGTTTGAAATCCACCCCAAAAACGTATTACAAATGAATTTTTGAAAACCATGGAAGCTTAACATTCATTAAGACTCATTTAAAGTCACTCATCAGCCCGGTTTAGGGCTCTCAGGCTTGGATCTTATTTAAAAAAGATGAGAACGTCTAAAAATGCTTCGAGAGAAAAAATCTTCAGCTGATATTTGGTCCCGTACTTAGATGATTGAGTCATATAAAGTGATTGGACATCAACGCCCCAGCCGGGAAAAGGCTTCTAATCCAATCCCGAGAGATGGCGAAATAGAAGAGGTCTGCTATTTAGGTCGCGCAGATAGTTTCAGGGAATGTTCACAAATATTTTAATGAATGTGATTCGTTAATGGCTTGAGAATTGTTTTCGCTTTATGCGTTGTAATTTCGTTTATTGAAAAAATAACTTAAAAGCATTTAAAACCGTGAAATAGATAAAGATACAAAATTCAAATTAAAGAAAATTAGGTGAAAATTATGGTGAAGAGGCATAATTTCCTTTTAGTTGTAATGTTCGTGCAACTAATTCCAATATTTTCGTTTCATTAGTGAGATTATTTTCATTTTAATCCGTTTTTAATATATAAAGAATTCAAAGTGCGTTTTAACTCTCATATAACCATCGTTTTTCTTTTAAAGCAATGTTTTTTGGTTGTCCGGATAGATTTTTCAATTTTCTTTCCGTTTTGGCTTTTGTTAGGTTACCACTGTTGTTTTCTCTCCCACTTTCAGGCTTTGGCATATAAATCTGCCTCCCTTTAATTGTCTGCATTATGCAGATTTATGTACATATAAACCCACTTTAAATTTTCCCAATTTGGAAGTGCTGTTCTGAAGTTGAACAATTTATGATGAATTTTCGAATTTTAATGAGCAGAACTGTCAAATCATACACAATAACCAATGAAACTTTACATTCAGATAAAAAATAAACCTCTACATCATCTCTAACGCTTATAAACAAACAATTCTTATCGATTCTGAGTATTATTAACAACCATAGACATACTATACATGGACTGCTAGTGGTGTGAATTTTCCATACAAAGTTTTAATAAAAATGGTTCCACTTTAAACTAGCTACACTAGCCCTTTCAGGCCCAGTGGCAAAAAAAAGTATGTAATATTTAGCGACATCTGTTCGTATTTAGTTGAGAAAAGCTTTTTCTGACATAGAAAGTACTGACATCTAGTATAATTTGTTGAAGACAAACGATGCCATGTTTTTTTTGCTGTGAGCAGTGCTGTCGTTTTGAAAATTTAGAGAGTAGTATTTTTCTATCATTTTGGGGAGCATTTTCTTAAATTGAGGAGTGAAACAAAAAAACAACAAACACATGCTTGGCCCATGAACAAAATTAAAAACTGAAAATAAAAATGTCCAAATTCGAAGTTAATTGGCCTATTGAGAAGGTTAATGTTCCGAAAACAGACAAATAGAAGGATATAATGTCGTACCAAATTTTTGCTTTCACTGCTTAAAGGCCAACATTTTAAAATAATATAGTTGAAATAAATAATTTAAACTCATAACTTTTTTAATTAAATAAGAAATTGACAATTGAAATTATATTTTACATCAACATACATGTTTGAATATTCAAGAATAAATTAAAGGCATTATTGTAAATTCGATGTTTCATATTTTCAGTTACAATCATTAAGGGGTCAATTATAGCTACCATTGAAATCGATCAAGACGATGTTTCCCTTTGATTAGAAATGAAAATTATATAATCATCCATCGGAAATCACACAAAGAATTTGTTTTTTGAGAAAAAAGTGTAATTGCGCATTTATTTTTCTCTACAACGGATGGAAATTCATTTTCCTGAACAGCTGATACTTTATATTCAAAGGTGAAACGAATCGTTCCACTGATTTGTGTTCCAATTTCACACAATTCCAATGATAGATTTCTCTCAGTAAAATTTTGTCGGTGGATTTCAATCGGGAAATTTTTCAATGACAAAAATGTTTAAGGATAGCTATAAACGACCTGTCAAAAACATTCGAATGTTTGTTTTCAATGATGAAAACCAATGATAGCTATAACTGGCGCCTTATACAATGATTTGTTATTCTAGATTAAAGTTTTCGATGGCTCCCATTTTTCTGTGAAATTGTTTTTAATTAGTTCCTTAGCAGTTAGTAGGGCATTTACCGTTTATACGTTGAGTGAATTTCTTTTTTATCTTTTATAAGGCTTATATCTGAAAATTTTCTTTCTGCTGTTGCACTATTATTGGGGCATTATATTTTAAATTTTGGTTTTTTGTAAACCAAATAAAAATTTATTTTCCGTTTTATTTTGGGGAGTAGTTTTCGTCCGTGGGTAGAGTAGCAGTTGACTCTGAAAATAGTAAAATACTACTATAGTAGCAAAAACGACAGCAGTGGATGTGAGTATTAAATGTTACACAATTTTTCCGCATAGCCCTCTTTGCGCTAGTGTTTTGTCCTTTAAAAGTGGAACCATCGTGAAGTTGGCTACTAGCAGTCCATGTATAGTATGTCAATGTTAACAACATTTTGTAAAACCAGATTTAAAAAACTGGAAACAGAGTCCACTTTTGTTTAGTGTAAACAGAGTTTAATATGAAATTTACAATGAAACACACCCTTAAACAAATTCAAAAACCTGAACGTGAAAGACTCAGTTGTCAAATGTCAAGGTTATCAACATTTTTTGAAATAAAAAGCGCGGGCCGGCTAATTTGTTTTAAAACATCGTTTATCGTTTTGTGTTTATTAATTTTATTTATTACATCTACTCCTTAAAAACATATAAATATCATGTCTCTTTGGGTGGACAAACACCGACCAAGGGAGCTTGCCAAATTGGACTACCACAAAGTAATTTTATTTCAAGTTGTAAGTCATTCACTTTAATAACAAGAAAAACAAATGTTACTCTAGGAACAAGCAGAGCACTTGCGGAACCTCAGCCAACAAGGTGACTTCCCACATCTAATGTTCTATGGCCCGTCAGGAGCTGGCAAAAAGACTCGAATAATGTGCCTCTTGCGCGAACTCTATGGATCTGGAGTAGAACGTCTGCGAAACGAAACTATGACCTTCACAACTCCATCCAATCGTAAAGTGGAAGTCATGACAGTGAGCAGCAACTATCATATGGAAGTGAATCCTTCCGATGCCGGCATATACGATCGTGTCGTGGTAATCGATTTGATCAAACAGGTTGCTCAAACCCACCAAATCGACCCACACGGGCAGCGAGACTTCAAAGTGATTGTCCTCTCGGAAGTAGATGAACTCACGAAAGACGCTCAACACGCCCTGCGTCGCACAATGGAAAAATACGTTGCAACATGTCGCATCATTCTATCGGTCAATTCAACTTCCCGTGTGATCCCGGCCATTCGCAGCCGTTGTCTGGGAATCAGGGTCTCGGCACCCTCACAAGATGTCATCGTTGGAATCTTACAGAGCACTTGCAAAAAGGAAGGACTCAATATCCCCATCGAATTGGCCCACCGCATAGGAGAGAAATCAGAGAGAAACCTGAGACGTGCGATTCTGATGCTGGAAGCAGCTAAAGTGCAGCAATATCCATTCACGTCAAATCAGGAAATCGTCGATTTAGATTGGCAGGTTTTCCTTAAAGAAACAGCTAACCAAATCATCCTTGAGCAGACACCAGCCAAGCTGGAAAAAATACGTGATCGTTTGTATGAGCTCCTGGCCCAGGGGGTGCCTCCAGATATGATTTTCAAAGGGTTGGTTGAGAATCTGGTCAAGAATTGTGATATGTCTTTGAAAGCCAAAACACTGGAGTTTGCCACTTTGTATGAGCATCGGATGCAGAACGGCTCCAAACATATTTTCCATTTGGAAGCGTTTGTGGCGCACTTCATGAACATTTACAAACGATTCATATCTGAATCTCTTATGATGGATGAGTTTTAAAAAGAATTTAAAAAATTTAAATAAAATATATTAACTACAAAAGAACAGATGACTTTATTTATTTTATTTTTTTTAACAATTAGTTTCTCTGCTTCTGACGATCCCGTTCCATTTGATAGGCCATTTGTATTTTATCGTCTGATGTTCGCACTGCGGTATCGATGTACATCTTAAGAACTTCGTCCAGTTCGACGTGGGCTTGTTTGTATTCGACGTCAATGTCGGAGTTCAGCTTCAGTCCGTGCATAAGGAGATCCAACGAATGCAATGGCAGGCACATCTCACGATTGGTCACGGCTATTGGTCGTTTGAAATCGAAATATTCGCTACCTGCTCCGAGCATGGCCCAGATGAGTTCTTTAGCTAGTTCGGTTGCTTCCAGAAGACGGCTGTGATTTACAAATAAGCGAAGGAGTTCCGAAGAATTGGCAGCCTGAAATGATTGGGAAATAAACAATTTTAATCAATATGCCAATGAGAACTTAAAATAAGGTAATCCTTTAATTTTTGGCGGTGGTATTTTAAGACTGGCTTCACTGTTCCTCAAGGCAGACCATCCTGTTGGATGTGGATCAAGAAGCTTGTTCTGGTTTTCTCTTCGTAGTAAACAAGAAATAACCAAGAGATTACAGACATTTTGATAGATCTTCTGGTCTCTAAGACTTGGGAAAGTGGATATTTAATCGAATATTTAGTAAGTTTGACTACTGGTGGAAAAAAAAGGATCGAAAGAGTTGTCTGAACTGTGTTGTTTTGAAACGTCTTGGTGTTTGGAAAATGTATTAATTGACTGAGTGGGGTTCAACACGTGAAAGTTTATAAAATTAGGATATTTAGCTCCAGCTCTTATTTCAAATTTGGGTAGAACTTGAAAGCGAGTTCCAGCGTGACGCTGGAAAATGCTCGTTGCTGCGTCGAAATTGGAAGACTCGACCGAAACCAACAGAGGACTTCGACAAGGCGATGCGCTGTCATGTAGCTGCTTTAATATTGTTCTTGAAAGAGTGGTGCGCAACATAAACGCCAATACAAGTGGCACCATCTTTCAAAATTCAACACAATATCTTGCATATGCAGATGACATCGACTTTATGACGGGTGCCTTCTCTATAATCGAGTCTGAGGCGAAGAAAATGGGTCTTGACATTAACGAGGACAAAACGAAGTATTTAATGTCTTCAAATAGAGTCGATTCACACCGTAGACTTGGTCAAAATGTGACAATTGACAGTTAAAACTTCGAGGTGGTAAGCGAATTTGTTTATCTGGGCACTACTGTTAATTCTGGAAATGACATCAGCGCGGAGATCAAATGTAGAATTACAATTGCTAATCGCTTTTCTTTGGCCTAAGGAAGCAATTGAGGAATAAGGCCCTATCGCGAAGTACCAAAGAGACACTCTACAAAACTTTAATCATCCCAGTCTTGCTGTATGGTGCAGAAGCATGGACCCTTTCTCAGGCGGATGAAGGATCTCTTGGTATCTTCGAGAGGAAGGTTTTGCGTACGATCTATGGTCCGGTTTGTGTGGACAGGCAAAGAAACATTTGGCGGAGAAGATTTAATCAGGAGTAATACGAGCTGTACAGCGACTTGCCACTGGTAAAAAATGCGTGTTCAACGCTTAAGATTATAGTTTTGTTTCTTTGGATGGTCCGGCAGCAATTAGGGAGTTATAGGGATATCTTAGAGAGTTTTTTTTATTACGATACACTTTAATTAATACGGTTAGAAAAATTGGGAAATTAACCTGTTTTTAACTTCCTGTTGTGGTTAGTGTTAAAGGTTCTATTTATTTTGATGTCGTCAAACTCTTTTTTCAAGGCCGATGGAAAATCAATTGTATGGTTGAATGCCGTAAGGACGAGGTTTCTTACGAATCTTTCTTGACGTTATACTAACTAACTTTTAAACTTGTAAACCAATCCCATTGACCTACAAATACCAAGCCGAGTAACCGTCGATCATACTAGCTATTTCAGACATGCACATGGTTCAGGCAAGGATAAGATCTATCATATATTTCTTTAAGTCCTTGAGAAGGTAGATCACAAGAGTGATATTAGACTGGAATTGTACGAGTGCTGGACGATAAGTTAAAAAGGGGAAGTGACAGTTGGCACTTTTGAGAGGAAAATCAGTAGATATTTGGTACTATATGCGAATCGAGGAGAAGGTTCAATCCTGAATTGTAACAATTCTATAAAGATGTAAGGCAGTACAGTGCAGCCCATCTTACCACGTTTGGCAAATACTGGTATACCAATCGCTACTTGTAAACTGTTGCTAATGCAAGACGCTACGAAGAAGGCAAACAACAACAAGGTGGAACAACATCACCACGTGTCAGGTGACTAAAAACATCTGGCCAACACTAGGTTTAAAACGATCAAGCAAAGTACGCGGCTAGGCGTATGCTCAAATGAATTTTGCAGAAGCCGTGTGGACGAGAAAGGGGAGCAAACAATTCTTCACCTTCTCTGTGCATGCCCTGCTCTAGCTCAAAAACGCAAGAATTATCTAGGAGAATTCTTCTTAAACGATCTGAATCATATCAGCATAATCAGACTCTCACGTCTTCGTAAGCGACTCAAACTGGTTTCATTGAGCTTAGGAGGAAGCTTCAAGATTCATGTGGTATCACAATGGGCCATTAAACTGACCTAAGTGTATCCGCTTCTATCATGAACAGCCGCTTTAACCTAACCTAACCTATCAAGACGTAGATGTAGTTCAAAGAGCCGAAACGCATCGCCTACACTAACCCGGCCATATCGAGTGAATGCACAACAATGCTCCGGTAAAAAAATCTTTCAATCTCAGCTCCCAGGTTCGAGACGACGAGGAAGACCTGAACCGACAGGGATCAGGCGCACGAGCGGTTGGTCACTGGAAAAACGTAATATCTCAGGCTGATACCCTCCTTCGATCGGCAGCCTTAAAAGTAAATAAATTTGTTGCTATTGATACATTGAATTTTTTGGCGAAAATATATTTCCTCTGATTGTGTTGAAACAGAAGAAGAACGTCGTCCAATAAAGATGCATACTATTCAAGTAGCAGAAGAACTCACCAGCAGCGTGATTATTCACAAGATTTCGAGCTTACTCAAGGTAATTCGAGTAATAACGTGGTGGCTTCGTTACGAAACCAATCTTCGCGCAGTGAGTCTGGCCAGGAAAAACTCAAAAATATACTAGTGACTGCCTCGAAACTCACTACTCGAAGCTTATTTTTGTAACGAAGATCCTTTTACTTTATTCTGTAAAAAAACACGAGGTATCAAACTTTACAATGCATACTCTGTGCAGGGATTTTGCTAAGTTGTGGTTCATTTGAAGTAACAGCAGAGATTGGGTTCCTGACGGTGGAAACAATAGCGTCGGGCGAGCAGAATTTCGTTCAACGAATCATCAATTATATTAAATTACGTGGTGCGAAAGTTCGTTGTAAACTAGGGCCTAATGACTTACAAATCTTAACCATTGTTGTTCATTAAAAAGAGATCTCGCAAAACCCTCCCGCTCCCGTTGTGGAAGGAGCTATGCAGACTGAGAGGCTTTGCAGGTGAAGATCAATATCGGTTTAGGTTGGCTACTTAGTTTTTGTTTTTTCTTTCACTGAACCGCTTAAGGAATAAAGCTTGTTGCTTACATCTCAACAAAGCAAGTGTTAACCATCATTTTAGATACGAAAATTTGAACCAGCAGTGTTAGGGGAGTTAATAGTCAAGATATTTGTTAAACTTACCTTATAAGCGATATACAACCACTGCGGAACAAATGCATTTAAACTCAAAAGTTTATTAACGACACTCTTCCGGATCATCGTTGAGTCTTCTTCCTCATTATCTTCAACCAATTTTTGCAACAAGGACCAAGCCATATCTGCTGCGCTGCTTCTATGTGGAAGATCTTCAAATGAAAAAAAGAAACAAAATTGTAAGATGTATGACTCCTCATCTCAAAATGTTCTTTTACCTGCTAAATCATTTTCCTGCAACCATGACCATGCGTCATTGGGATTCTCATCGGCTGTCCTCACACATGCTGCTGTCAAACTATCAAACACCGGCAACACACTGTGTCCGAATCCTTTGGCCAATTTCAAGGCTGGTGTAAAAAGTCCACTATTCGAAAGAATAACAATAAGTTCTTGAGAGCCTGCATGCAGGAAAGCCCCAATGTCTTTGCGATGTTCCGATAAAACAATCAATGACTCAGTTTGAAGGAGTTCCTTGCGAATGTCTTTGATTTCTAAAACTACAACTTGTTCCTTTCCAATTGCCTTCAGAAAAAAAACATTTAATTTAAAAATAAAATGAGGAACCAATCATGTCACACTATCATTACCTCTTCGGTTTCCATGTTATCATTGGTCATAGAATTACTACCGTATTCATCTCCAATAACTGGCTTTGCAATCCACCTATATCGATGGTCAATAAGATGCAACGAATTGATGCAAACTAGAAGACAAGAACAACGCTTCTTCATGGCTTCTATAGAATCACTCTCCAGATGCAAACGCATCGCCTGCTCATACATGACAGATGAAGCTTTTCGCATATTCCCATTGTTCACATGGAACGCATACAAAAAGTCATAGATCTCATTATCATCGATGGCAAGCGATCTAGCTCGGGATTCGACAATATTCTCGAATTCATCATGCAATCCCACGTAAGGGAAATGCATAAGAAGATCCAAGCGTTTCTTATTAAACAAAGTCACCACCAACTGCCGCAAGCAGTCCTTTCTCCTCGATAACTCGGCGTTGTAAATTAGGGAATGATAGGCTTCCTCATAGTGTTCGAGAATCAGATGATTGTTGAAGACTATCGATTGGAACATCGGCAATTGTGGATCATTTTTGTCGAGAATTCCAATGGCAACTTGAGCCATGGAAATTATATGATCCAATGCATTGTGCTGTTCAAAGAGCTGGATGACTTTTAGGTAGTATCGAGCGATAGCTTGGTTGTGAGTCAATTCCTCCTCGGTGCTCTTGAGGATCTTCTCCCGCATAAACTGTTCGGTAAGGACTCCTTTAGCACTCTGCAAGAACAGATCGTAGGCTTTGTGGGTTTCTCCATTGTCTAGCAGTGATACTGCCAGAATGAATTGTCCTACAAAAAGTGTGATAAGAAAATTTCCAAAATTTGTTAAAGTATGAGACTCACTGGAGCACACATTCCATTCACACCAACTGTTCAAAAGACGCACATAGTCCTCGACGATTATGTGCTGACAAGTGCTGAATAGCCATTCCCCAAATGTGAAGTTAAAAGAAACCGCCCAACTGAAAGAAAAGGGAACCTTTCTAAAATAAAACTTCATGACAAAAAAAATATGTTTTCTCTTACATGAGTTGACTTATGATTCTCACGAGAGGAATCAAAGTCTGTTGCCATTGTGGAGTTTTCAAAGATTTACAACCCTCTCCATAGAGAGCCAAGGCTGTGTAGAGTCCCTTCGAGCTAAGGAAGATCCGAAGCAGAGGAGCTGAGTGATTTTTCCCACCGTTGAGGAAAATCTTAGGACCTCCATTGGTAAATTGCAACATATTCAAACGCTGAATGCTGCTATCTCTGAAAGTAGTATTCTAAATGTAATTGTCAGGTGTCAGTAAATTTCACTTACAATGTGGAACAGGCAGCAAGATTAACCGGTGTTTCACATATCCAAACCATTACGTAGTAGGACTGCAGGAAGATCACTGTGTCGGGCATAAATTGAGAACGAATAGTTTCGAGGATGTCAGGCGACAAGGAGCATGTATCAATTAGAATCTGTTGCAGAATCAGCAAATTACGACACAAAGCAAAGCTGAGGTGCAAAGAAAGATAAAGTTATCAAAGTTAAAAACCAAACAAACAAATTTCTCGAACCTAATCAATGACATTTGTCTAACAGATTCCGAAAGAACAGACACTCCAATATGACTTCCAAAAAGACCACCAATCGACATTAGAAACCGAGATGACTGAGTGAGACTTGCATGAGTTTGCATGCTTTCAGGACTTCCATTATCCATGCGTAGATTATCTAAGAGCATGGCCATCGGGGTTCGTAGATCGCTAATGGCTTGAATTTTTTGACGAATGGTTACTATGAAGTTGTTGGGTAGAATCTTAACAAACAAAAGAAAAACTTAGTTCATCATCTCATTGAAAAACAAGCAAAGATAAACCCACCTCTCTATCATGATCGCCATCCAAAATCTCATCAACCAGCTTCCCTATGAGTACATTAGGCATTTCCAATTGATAGAGTTTTTTATCCAAGTCCATTTTGACATCTTCTGGTAACCATTGTTCTATTTGCGCCAACATCGCCACCAAGTTCACCAAATCCTCTCCGACTTGTTCGTTGCCAGCAAAGTGTACCGATATAACATTATCCATTTCGACATTATCCCCAGAAACCATTAAGTGCTCGAGAGTCTCACATGGTCGAAGCATTGAAAATGTATTCTTCTTAACAATACACAAAGCATCGATAGGATCAAGAATTAAGAGACCAATTGGTTGACAGGCTTTGATGTGATACTGTTCACAGCAGGAATAGAAACGTTCCCATAAGCGAGTGGAGATTTCCAAATACTCATCATCGCTGATATCGAAATCTTTGACTTCGTTTTGGATCTCATCCTCGACTGCCTGGCAGACTTGTTCTTTGAGAGCGACAATGGAGAGTTTGGAGTCGAAACGAACACTTGATCGACGGAACATCTTAATTAAAAACAAATTAACTAAATTATCATAACCTCAAATGGAAATCTTAGAATACTTACAAAAAGAGCCTTTGTGACAACAGGTCTTTCGAATTTTCGGAAAACATAGGAGCAGTAAGCTTCTCGTGGATCCATGCCTTGTTCGACGCCGACACAGTAACGGTCTGGTGGTGGTTCCATTGCCGCCGATACCCAATTGATACCAGTTCCTCGCTGGAGGCAGAAGTTTGATATGCTGAATTCACCTTCTGCGTTACACCATAGAGCCCAAATTCTTGACTCGGACGCATTGAAATCAGCTAAATCAGATTGAGGGGCGGATATGATTTTCTTGCGAGTTAGATAGTAATTCGAGGCTCCATCGGAATTGATATCGATGCAAACAAATTCCGAGCCCATCGAATGGGAGAGAAATGCACATAAAGTTGTGTCGTTGATTTTCCGGAGGGCGTTTGTTTGAGCTGAAAGAGGAGGTATACAAACAAAGAGCTATAACAGAAAAATGTAGTTTCACTTACGCCCTTGCATTCTTGATTCAGCTCCCTCGCGAATGCAACTTATGGAACAAACATTCTGCAACGAAGTCGTCGACCACATTCGCAACTGATCATCTCGATAAAGAGCCACAAGAAAGATGTGTCCATTGATGTGAGTGAACACCAAGGAGTTGGCATATTCAGCATCGGAAGAGTTGGATTTTCCACTAAAATAAAAGCAACATTTAAAGAACACACCACAAAATACAAAGTAACCTCATACATTAAAGCTCCTTTAAGATTTGAAAACAATCTTGGCATAATGTAGTGCTCCTTGAGAACATGGACCAAAGTCTGCCCTGAGTGGCAGTTCATCAGATACAAGGTTAGTTGGTTTTGGTAGGCGAGAGCAAAGTAGGCCTCTTCGCCGTTGGGAGAGAGAAAACTTGCTGCAGCGTGTGGAACTGGATTACTCGAGGACGTATTCTGTCCGATCACATAGAAGGTAGATGGGTCACGAGCTGCATTGGTGCTGGCATCACGAAATATCGAAAACGATTGAGTGTCGGATATTTCATGTTTTCCAGCCAGAACATTGGGGTGGGAGAATTTGATGCGGTGCAAGCTGCAGACAGTTGTCACAAGAATGACAATTGAGTCCTCCAACTCGGTTATGGTCAGGGAGAGTACTGGTGAGTCGGTGAACTTGTAGCGGACGTTGCTTTGATAAAGATTAAAGTCCAAACTAACTTCAGATAGTTCCAAGATATCTTGATAGGTTCGCCTAGTTGGAAAAGGGACTTTTCAGAATAAAATCTTGTAAATCATTTGAAAATGGTTTACCAGTATATGAAGCGATTTCGAATGTGATTGTTTGTGGCATTTTTGTAGCAGTAGCCGCCAGCTTTTTCGGCGACTTTTATGTCCTGAAGGGTGCTCTGGGTAGCACCTAAATAATAGTTTATACATAAATTATTATCTGAGTTAAGACAGTAGAAACAAAACAATTTAACAAACCCGTGTTCAATGTGATTTCATTCCAATCTTCTTCGGCGGATAAATCAGGAATAACTTCGCGGTAGCTTAGGGTGAAATTTTCCATTCTGATTTGGTTGTGTATTATTTTTAAATATTCAAGCTTATGTGATTATTAATAAGAAATAGTAACAATATTTTAAAAAATTATTAAAGAGGCGTTTGATTGTGGTTTTATCACCGCCAAACAAAATTCTAACCTCAAAATTCATAGAAATGTCAGTTAGTCAGGGTTGTTATTGGATTTCGCATATTTCAAGAGTTGCCAATTTAAATTACCAAAATAGACTAGAAAATCTTATAACGTCCCATAATGTATTTAAAATTTAAGAGGTAATATTCTTGAAAGCCAAGAAGCTGTTTTGTCGAGATATTCGAGACCGTAATCAAATTTAATAAAACTTTTAGTACGACATTAATTTATGTATTAACACTGTCAATTTTTGTTGAGACATACATTTAGTAGATGTCAAAAGCTTTATTCTTCGTTGCGTTATTTATTTCGGAGGTACGAACATTTTTCATTTCGTGAAATATTGTAGTAGGTAACACGTATTGTTTACATTTTTTTTCGATTTATCAGAAACTGTCAGATGAAATTTTATTATAAACGTACGTCTTTATTTCTTTTGTCATTTTCAAATTTGCTGGACTGTACATTTTGATGTTATTATCTGCATGATAGTAGGTTGTCAGTTGACTTTGAAATCCCTGGTGGAGTCAAACAGGGCTGTATTCTGTCACCAATATTGTTTTTGCTTTTGATAAGCGATGTACTGCGCACCCTATGTCCCTTAAGGGATCCCCAACGGCCTTAACAGGTCTGACCTAAGTAAGTATCTGTAAAAAAAATAGTTATGTCATGGTTTTTGAAATATTGCCGTAGAAAAAACATAGTACACTCGCGCAAATAGACACCTTTCTTGAAACCATGTATTTCTATTCTAGAGACCTTGAAATGTCGAGAAGTGTCATATTTTTCAAAGTAATCCGACATAATACAAAAATCTCTCTTTATCAAAATGATTCGAGTTTTTCAATATTAATCGTGATTTTAAAGTGGATGATCCTACTAAATTTCATTAAACATCAATTTTTAATCGTGATTCCTACCGCAAATCACTCTGCTTGGGACACTTGACTGTCAATTTGTATGTATGTAATGGTGATTCGATTATGGCTAGAAGTTTGCCTTTGCTGCATAAACGGCTATTTTCCTAATTGAGGAAGCCATTAAAGCAGAAATGGGATTCACCATCAAACTAAATTTTTAGGAACAAGGATCTGTTTCACAATGTAAAACTAAAGTTCTGAGTTACCCACTACTTAAATTACTTTCCAGTTAAATTCTCGCTTGAAGAATAGTGCGATTTCACATTTATCTTTCTCTTTCTACTTGTCAGTTGTTCCAGTGTTGTAAAGGTTTTGACAAAGCCGTTGTCGGATTTATTGCACTCTTTCTGTAATAATTGGTTAAAGATGTGATTTTACTTATTAGATTTTATGTTAAATATGCCTTTGTGTGGCGATCAACATTTTTTTCCACAAAAGACAATACATCATTGAGCGATTATTTCGTGACTCTAAGGTATCAATAATAAGAACATTAGTTTTAAATTAAGAAGAAAATTAAGAACATGTTGCAGAATAGAACTTTTTACACTGTTGACTATCAGTTTAACTGTGTTATTGTACACTTTATTTATCCAATAAGTTACTAAACACATTTACTTCTAGTTGCTTCTACCTTCTACCCAGTTATTAAGAATATTTTTCTTTTATTAGTGCATTTCTGGCGTATGGTTAATTTATATGTTTCTAAATTTGATTTATGCAAAAAAAAGAAACGAGATGTTTTATATAAAATGAATAATTGTGGTATAGAGAGAAAAGACCAACATGTAAAAGATATTTATATGAAAATCCTATAATACAGAAGTTAAGATTATAGTGAAGACAAACATGTTCATCTTTATTATAACATCTTCAACTGCATCAATATTATCATAATGTTGCAAGTGTAACAATAATAGCTTTACATTTCTTCTGTATTTTTAATTTTGTTACTATGTTACTTTCTTACGTTTTGTTACACTTTCATTTAAATTTAATTTTAATTGTTAGTTTCATGCAATTAAATGCAATATTTTTCTTACATAATAGACCCTTTTTTGAATGTGGTTTTACTATATACAAAATTTTAAATTCCTTCTTATTATCATTTCGACGTTATGGAAAAACACTGTGTTACAAACTAGAACCCACTTTTTTCTTTTTTGGTTGTCCGAAAGTATTTTATATAGCTTTTGTTATGTTCTTTTATTTATTTTATTACACTTTCGTTAAAGATTGTGACAACACTGCACTGTCATAAAGTTATAATATTTTATAGAAAGTAAATAGACTTACCATTCTTTCCCAATTTTAGGTTGTAACATATACATATATGCACCTCCCTCTACTTTTGTGCATTATGCACATGCAGATACATTTAAATCCAATTATAGATGTCAAAATGGGTTTTAAATTAAGGACATTTTGTCCTTTCAAATTGTGACATATCGATGTATTAAACTCAATCATTTGATGAACAAGAATTCGGCTCCAATTTCCATTACCGCAGCACGAATTTCGACTCGGGTTTTTTTTTTTTATTTGATAGATATGTGCAAATAAATAATAACAATAGCAATTTTAGAGCGAAGAAACATTTATTCCTATTTTAAATTAATTTTCAGAGTTCAGTTTTTTACACACAAAACATGCAAAAATGGTTGATTTTGACATTTCTTCCGTTTTTTATTCAGTGTTGCCATAATTGCTTTTGCATAATTGCTTTTGTTGGTGATTTCTTTGATTTTAGTGCTCAAATGCAAGAAGTATTTGGCATACACTTTGCATCCACCTCAAATCCTATAGTGATCCGAAGCTGTTAGTACGCCGTGCTATCAATTCAAAAAAACTTATTTCAGGTTCAAAAATGAAATACATGAAAATAGGGTTAAGTCCAACTTAAAGGTATTTCCTCGCCTTAATATTTAAAACATGTTCTATTGAGACCCCTACCTAACTGTAGGAAAAATCAGAAGGAAATTCGTGATGCGGTAATGGAAAGAGCTCTCTTAATGTACTAAGGGTGTATTCTGTAATATGTCAATGCAGTGGAATTAAGAGCAAATAAAAAGTTTGGTTGCCTAGTGCGCACAAAGCCTTGAACACCAAAAAATATCACTTCACCAAAAACAACTTTAGTATAACACTTTGTCATTCTTACTCCTATACATCCCTGTTATTTTTGTTTCTGTCATTGATACGTCAAAATGACGTGCAAAGTATTAAATTTTATCTAAAGTTTATTAAAAAGTTGACCTATTTGTTTTTATATTTACTAGGCCAGTTAAATATTTCACTCGATAAAATTTGTATTATTTAACTCGAACGATTACAAACAACATCTCCAACTCGTAACCAAAAATCCAAGTGCTTTGTTGAACAAAACAATTCTCTAAACCAACAAACAATCGAAAAAAATCATGTCAGAACGATCAAAAGGTGACACGTCGTCCTCGTTAGTTACACCAGCAGCACCTCTTCTAACATCCGGACGTGTTGTGAAGAATCCGTTGTTGAGTGCTTCTGTTACTGGACTGACATTTGATGATTTCCATAATAAGCCGCTTCTTTTACCAGCTGCTCCTCCAATAGTTCATCCAACACCAGTTGTTGTTAGTCGCGGTAAGTGAACTTTAATCTTGAATTTTGTAGTTTATATATGCATATCTCAATCTTTATGGCGGGTACTTGTTGCTGATTATGTCCTATAAGGAACCCCAATCGAACTGATAAGGTAAAATAAAAATTCTATCGAACAGAAGAAAATGTTGTTATGAAGAAGAGGAGAAGACAGTTTCTCTTCTTCCATGTTCATGCCCGGACCTATAACAAAAACGAATACTCCACATAGAAGAATTCTTCTATAATAGATCCCAGTGATTTGATAAACTCTAACATTTACTATATGGAAGACCCCTTAAATCATTATCACAACGTCCCACCTGCTGGTCTAAGTGTGTTCTCTTTACCATCCAGCACGTTTCCTAACCTAGGTTCCGCATATTCATTAGTTTCTTCAAGTTTCAAGGTTCCATTTTTAGTAATAGTATGTGTGTATTTCCCAGATAAGTTCTTAAAAGATTTGATTAAATTCTAATAAGTTTAGCCAGCGTATGTCTTAACATATTCTCATATGATTTGTTAAGCAACAAATCTTATAACTCTCACTTACGGAACTACTATAATTAATATGCAAATGTTTGCAAAAGAGACCAACATATTAATTAATTAAAACACATTTCATCATTTATCTCTGAACTTGTTCCTACTTGTCTGCATTTTGCTTTTCAAAACAAAAACAAGTTTTTTATATAAAATGCACAGAATTTTTATTTGATTTGCATCAATGGAATAAATAATTATTTTTTCTTTAAATAAACAAATTAAGGTATAAAATATATAATAACAAAAAACTATGTAAGTTAGAAAAAAATATAATTTATAAATAATTGAAAATTTGTACCTAAATTCCTAAATTTATTTGGCAAGGTTTTTCTTTGTTTTTTTTTTTTTTTTTAAACCCATCACCCTTATTCTAATTCAATACTTTATTTCAATGGCTTGATAAAAATACGAGGTTTGTCTTTATCTTCCATTTTCCTGTTCCAATTTATCGAATTTGTGAATGCGATCTGTAGGAATGCAAATCATGTGATGCTCTTCTTCGTTTCAAACACCACATGACTAGAATGACAATTAAAATTATCAATAGAATCAATAACAAAGCTCCCAGAACAATTGCTGCAATAGATGCTTCCGATAGAACCATATCCCTAACGTCTATGTTGTAAGTCTTTTGATTTCCTGCAATATCGTAGGCAATCAGTGTTACTTTGGGCTGACAGCAATTGGCGGAGTAGGTTGTTCGAAGTGGTTGATTGGTTCCGACTGTGAAAGAATTGCGATTAATCAATCCAGAGGGTGTGGATTGTAGGCGGAGAAGTCCAGTTTCCCAATCCTGGGCAACTATGTCGAGCGACCAGTATTTTTCGAAACAGGCCGCTGTGTCGGTGCGGACATTGTCACATCTGCTTCCAAATTGCCATGTGACACTCGGAGGAGTTGTATCCTGTAAAATAAATGTTATATTTGAAAGCCAATCGGAGAATGATTAGAATATGATTACCTCAGCATCGATGGTGGTTATGACTCTGAGTTCAACCGATTGAAATACTTGTCCCGATCCAAGGCAGGTGAATTTGATTGTATCTCTCGTTCCCTGGGGTGTGGAATTGGGTATAAGCACTGTCACTGTAACAGTGGTAGTTTGTCCAGCCGGCAAAAATATACTACAACAAAAAGATCGAAAAACACCATCAAACAGAATTAATTTTTTTTAAATACTTACCTTTGAGGATCGAGTGTTCTTAGGAATCTTTGTTCATCGGTAACTTGTATATTATGGAAAATTGGCTCAGTTCGAAGATTTGTCACCTCAAAGAACAAACTTGCCAACATTCCAGGTGCTACTAGAATTTGCGAATGAATTCCCATATCGATCTTAGTTACGCCTTGCTTCAAAACGCTTCCAGCCAATGTTGTTTGTTTTGCATTTAATATATTATTCTTTTTCGTATCATTGATTGAAAGCTTAGGAAATATCTCCGAATCTAGATCAGAGGTTTCTTCAGGGAACCGTAGACTGTCGTGAGTTGTTATAATGTGTTCACGTCCTCCACGAGTATAGGGTAAGCCATTTATGTAGCCATAGTTAAGGCGTCTAATCATATCATCTGTGAATTGAGGTTAAAAATTATGCAGAAAATTTAGCCATAAAGTTAAGTGTTTAAGACTTGATAGCTTAAGTGTAAGGTCCATTTTATAAATTATAAGCTTTACTAAATAAATTTATTTTCAAAAAAGACGTTTCAGAAAAAAAAGTAAAAAAAAGAGTGGGTAGAGAATCAAATGCAAGAGTTAAATCCGTGGCAGTTCAACATTTTTTGTGAGTTGACTCCGGTTAACATAAGTCTCACTCGGAATAGTAGAAGAACATTTTTTATTGAAGGAAGCTTATTTTAAATGTACTACCCTTTTCCATTAACTTGTTAAAACTTCTAATAAGCTAATAAAGTTAGTTCCAAATTCGTCGCCCTAGCGACACAGAATTCTATGTCAATATTTGTAAATTTTCAGGAGCGACGATTTTATTTTATATCAAAAGTTTTAACCATAGAAATCGTGGATTTGCGTGGATATTATATTTTTAATACCAAGAAAAAAAACTTTTATATGTATTCACAAACTAAGGTCCCGTAAAATTTTGAGTAAATTTTGGTAACACTTTTTCACCCCATTGCGGCGGAACTATTTGTACAACTTTTGAAGTTTTGTTATTTATTTATTTTTTGGGAAGCGTAGAATTGTGTTTGTATGGATTTATTTATCATATGATTTATGTAGATCACAGCTGTAATATTAATTTGATTTTGAACAAAAAACAGACATTTAAAAATAAGATTTTGTTAAAAAGAGAGTTCAAACCAAATTGATTACAGACCAGTAGGAAAGTTCTCTTGACTTGGTTGGCCAAACAAAATGTCACTTGGATCTATTCTTTTTTACGGTATATATTTATATATAATTTGGTTTTTATACAGTTTTTCTGTACTTCTGCCAAGACATTTTTATTTATGATTTAAGTTAAGTTTAATTTAGTCAATATTATTTACTTCAGCATCAACCTAACGATTTTTATCATTTAACTGCTTTGAAAAAAACACTTGCGTGCTATTTTCATCACTGTTACCTCAAAGGTATCAAAAATATTTATCTATTTTTTTAACTTCGTTCAACATGGTCATGAAGAGCATTGCGTTCCATAATACAGTGTCCAATGAAGACACTTTGTTAAGGAAAAAACAAACAATCTTTTTAGGTTATGCGAAGTATTTGTTTCATGATGTAACTCAAAAACGAACAACTAATTATCTTAATACCATAATTTATTTAGTTTTTGACAACGCATCTGTTTCAAAGGCGTAATAAGAAAAACCTTAAGAAACTCAAACTAAAATATTGTCCATTTGGAGCTTTAAATCTAACGCTCTACCTTTTAGCTTTTCACAAATAAATGTATGCACTTAAAACAGTCTCTCGATTGTACACTCTCGCTCCGCATGGAAATAAAATTGATCTAACGGTTTAAAGTTGATTTTGAAAGAAACGAATTTGCATTCAAATTTATAAAATTTGGATCATAGAAACTTAACATTTGCTTCGATGTATTTTGAAAAAAAAACTTTTAAGCTACCTCACTTAAGTGCCAGTTCTAGCTTTTGTTGGTTTTCATCATTGCAACCAATCATTGGAATTTTTGCGACAGGTGGTTATAGGCTTGTACAAATACAGACGACATAAAGGACTTGACAGTAAGGGGCCGGTTATAGCTATCAGTAAAATTTTTGTTTTTAATTTTTGAACATATTACAGATTTATTTCTAGCAAAAGATTGATTTGGATTTTACTGATAGCTATAACCGGACCCTATGGCATGTTTCTAATACCTGCTTTTCCAGCTGCCAACAAATTACGTTCCAATTAAGAGGCCAGTTATAGCTATCAGTAAAATTTGAAACAGGAGGAATATGAAATGTTTTACTGATGAGCGTTTATAGCAATCAGTAAATTAACGCCATTAAATGTTGTTTTCTTCCGATCATGACATCGAGCTTCTCGCCTTAGACAGTTTGTTTACTGTTGCTTTGTAACATGTTCAAAAACTAAAAGCTAAGACAACTTTATCGAAAAGTTGACTGGAAAGTTTGTTAAGACAAATCTCCCTAACTATCAAGTCAAATCAACTTATGGCTGAAACACATACACGCTTCAGCTTCGGCTTCGTCTGCGTTACGTTAGGCCTGCTTCGAGGTTGCTTTGAATGACATTTCTATTATTTCATCCCTCCAAAGAGCAAATATTTTGTTTGTTGACATTTTTTTACAGCTGATGAGCTGTCAGACAAAGCAAATGTTCAGATAATTGAACTAGAGCTTCCGTTTGGAGTCACATTACGTTACATTACGTTCTTTTCCTTACGATTGTCAAATGAAACGTGAGGTCGAAGCTCCATTGTGATAGCATGCATTGAATTCCTGTGGCTGAACTCGTAAACGTCAGGCGAAGCCGAAGCTGAAGCGTGTTTGTGTTTCAGCCATTATGTCCATATGACAGTTGGTTATGTTTTTTTTGTTCAATTGAGAGCTGAACTTTATTACTCAATTCCAACGACATTTTTCGGTAGATTTCAATCTGGAAGTTTAGTTTAATGACAGAATGTCTTAAGGCGCCAGTTATAGCTATCATTGGCTTTCATCGTTGAAAACAAACATTCGAATTTTTTTCAGGTCGTTTATAGCAATCATTCAAAATTTCTGTCATTAAACAAAATTCCTGATTGAAAAATGTTTACTGACAGAAATCTGTCATTGGAATTGTATGAAATTGGGACACAAATCAGTGGAACAATTCGTTTTACTTTTGAACATAAAAGTATCAGCTGTTCAGGAAAATGAATTTCCTACCGGAAAATAGAAAAATTAATTTTTAGAGAAAAATAAATGCGCAATTACACTTTTTTTTTCCTCAAAATAAAGTCTTTGTGTGATTGCTGATCGATCATTATATAATTTTCATTTCTAATCAAAGGGAAACACCGTCAAATATCAATTCAAAAAATTTTCCGGATCGATTTCAATGATAGCTATAACTGGCCCCTAATGCTCGCTACAAACGACCTTTTCAAAATATTCCAACGATTGGTTTCAGTAATCAAAACCAATGAGAGTAATAAATAGCCCATAAATTAGAGGATGTAAATAAATAAGAGTTTCCCACGTCCTTTTTGATGTTGATTTCAATTTAAAAATTGTAACGCCATCAGTTAAACGAAATAGAATTTTGCATTCATTTTGCTATCATTATTATTGTTTAAAAAGTTTAGTATATTAAAATGTATTTACGAACAAATGTAGCTTTAAATGTACTGTTTCATTTTATTGTAAATAATTATCTTTTGCATAGATAAAATCCTTCAAGTTCATAAATGTAAAACAAACATTTTAACTGATATAGGTATAACCGGGTTAGTAGCTGTGGCATGATGGTTTGAGCTTTGGACTGTCACACAAGGGGTCTTGGGTTCAATCCACCTTAATTTAAAAAAATAATTTTCGCGGGTACTGCCTCTTGCGAGGAATTGACAAATCCTTCAAGAGTGATTCTTGTCATGAAAAAGTGCTTTCACAAATGAGTGTTCAGAAAAATGAATTTTCGTAAGAAAAATAGAAAAATACATTTTTAGAAAAAGATAATTGTGCAATTAAATTCTTTGTATCAAAAAAATTCTTTGAGTGATACTATTTGAAGGGAAAAAGTGAAATATTTACTCAAGCATTTTTCGGAATTGATTCCAATGACAACTATAACTTATCCCTTTGAAATTGCTTAACATTTGAACTGAATAGTATTCCTACTATTTTTTTTATTACTCAAATTTTTCAAAATCAAAATAAACTTTTCTTATCTCGGATTCATTCAACGTGCATTCTACGTCAGTGCGGCTGCTTTTAGGTGTCTACTGATTTCTATGTTTACTTTTTGTAGTCCGTACTATTCTCTAATTAATATTCCCTATATCAAATTCGAACATATTCACATTTTGTTAAGATTATTGAACGTTTTAAAAAAGAAAAAAATTATAAATAAATGACTGCATGTGACGTGTGCATCTGGCTTATGCCAATGAATCGGGTTGAGAAGTTATCAAACCTCAATATTTTTCTTATCAGTAACCAAAAAAAACTTTAAAAAAAGAAACTTATCTCTCTTCGTGAATAGTTTCATTCTAAATTCAATCGGAGACGCACACGTTTTCTGTTAATAATTTATTCTTCTTAACTTACCAAGAAAAACATCGGGCTTCCGGTCGGCTCTTACAAAAACATTATATTCCGCATCCAAAAGATCCGGAACCAATTTTAGTGTGAATGTTGTAGACTTCATTACCTTGGTCAGTGGTACAAACGAATCAAGTTGATTATCGTTTTGGGCCATAAGACGTGATTTGAATTTTACCAATTTCTTTAAATTGATATCTAAAGAAAAACAAAGAAAAACATTTTTAATAGAAGTGTAAGCGATACCTTAGAATTTACAATTCCAAGTTAGTATAACAGTTTATAACACAAATCAATAGAAAACAAAAATCCACGTTTGCACAGCTGACTGCCGACCTGTCATGCGCGAAAAAGAAATATAAACAAAAACAACAATAAAACAAACATTGCGTCAAATGTCAAAGTAAAAAAGTTGGCAAAAATTCCACTTTCTTCTCTTCTCGTTCGACTGAAATTCAAAGTGATTACACCAATAAATTAGCAACAAAATAAAACACAAAAGATTATTTTGTTTTTGAATATTATACAACATCCAAATACAAGGCATATCATTTGTTTAAGTGAAATTTTGAAAGTTTATTAATTGTGCGAGTTTAATTTTATCGAACCACAAAAACCCAAGACGACATCGAGAAACGGTCGAAGTCGACCCAGGAAATCAGAGAATTTCACTTTTATCGGTGCGGTGGAGTGAAATTTTGATTGCAAAAAAGGTTTGTCATTAATTAATTAATTAATTTATTAATATATGATAAGTTCTTTATTGTAATGGATGAATTAGATTAAGGGAACCTTTAAAGTTATTCAAATTATCCATACATTGAAATATGTCTCTATGTTACAATTGGTCTGTTGCGCATGTTTTCATAACAACAACAAACTCTAAAATTTAATTGCCTATGTCTACATTCAGAACGAATGTGTGTACATATTTTATTAATCTTATTTTTCTTATCAATGCCGCTCATTTTATGTTGACTTTAATTTATTTATCTTTGAAAATTGAAGTAGCAAGAAATTGAAATGAGTACAAACGGCAAGGAACGAATTTTTATTTGATTAATAAAATAAAAACAAAAAGATAAATCATTCATGGAATCGTGACGATGCTCTTGCAATGGTGCAAAGTACAACAAAACACAATTGAATATGACGTGGATTTGGACTGGATTAGTCACTGACAAAAACAAAATATTGTTTTGTTACCAAGGTCAAGTCCAAGGTTCGATGTAAAACAAAAGGGGGGAAACCGTCTGTTGACTTGTATATACGGGTACATAATTTGAAGGCATTGATGATTTTTGAAGAAAATAATGATTTCTAAATGTTTCCAATTTGAATGTGGGATTAGAATCATATTGTTCCACAGTAAAACTAAAGACATGCAAAATAAAGCAAAACAAAAAATTGGCAGGCAAATGATTGTAGTGCAATATTCTAGTGTATATTCTTTTAAAAAGTGCAATATTTGTTCTTGGGAATAATGAAAATTATTTGATATTTGAAATTGTACTACGCAACTTAAAAATGGAAACCTTGAATCTTGAAGATTTATGTTTATGTACAAACGATATTTTTGAATTTTTTTATTTGTTTTCAGAACATTTATGTTTTTTTTGCATTGATTTTTTGTATAGAGTAAAGCTATGTATAAATAATTCAATTTTAATATTTTTCAATTGATAAAATGAAAACGAGACGAGATATTGTTTTGCGCCATAAGCCATAATCAAAGTTCTCGAGGTCTTTACTGATATATTTATGTTTGCGGAAGATCTAGTCTCTCATTTTTTTTACTTTTTGCTTTGTCTTGTATGTGAAGATATGGATTAATTACTTTTGAGTTTAACATTCATTAAAAAGCTTTATCATACTAACAGTTTAAATATTTTCAAACTTTAAAGTGCTTTTTTTTGGTATTCCATATATAGTAAAGTGAGAAATTTGCCATATTTTTATATTTAAAAATTAGTACAACTGAAAGAAGATCTGTCAGTATAAAAATAAAAAAAAAAAACACAAAAATAGAAGAAAGTTTTGTGAAAATCAAATGTTCAATTAACTAGCAAAAAAAAACTAACTAATAAAACATCTAAAAATTCAGATTCTATGAAAAAAAGTTCATTGAACAATTGCTTCAAGGAGGGGGTTTGTTCGTAGACTACTACATTAACATGTGGTGTTAAAGATCGCCTTAATTCTTTGTATACCTAAATCGAGTTGAAATGAGCTTGATTCGACTCGATTTCGATCTCCGACGGGAATTTTGAAATTTGAGAAGAAAAACCTGTGTGGAGGAGTTGGTTTAACAAATAGTGTATTATGGTCTGATTATTTGCATGATTGTGTAAAAAATTACAAAAAAAACATGCAGTAGGTATTCTTATGTGGTGCTGAACTAATCAGTTCTTCATTGTTTAACACGAATCAAACTATCTCACTTGAACTTCACGCATCGACAACATCGAAACACTATTTGCATTTTAGAAAGTGCTCTCAAACATAATCATTTTTAAATCTTCTTGTGCGGTGGAAACCCCAAAAAGATTTATTTAATCTAAACTGAGATAGACCTTTGGTGGAAACATAGCAAAACTTAATTATCTTTTCTAGCTTGTCCATTTTCAATAACAAAACTAAATATTATTAACAGTAACAGATTGATTTTTGTCCCCAATGGAAAACACATACATAATTCCAAATGAGCAACTACTCAACGAACACTGCCATCGAGATACAAATGCAATGTCAATCGTACCAACATTTGAGAACTAAATCACATAAGATCCATTCGAGACTCGTATAAATGTCAAAAACCCATCCATTAGTAAGATTCTACTCTAACTTTTATCGGTGTTATTCATACTATGAATATTGTTTTTGTTATTCGTGTAAAATCCTACTATACTATGTATAGATTTTCCAAAAAACACGTGTATTCAAATAAGAAATATAGTCCAACATAATATGAACACTTTATAAACATTAAGAGAAAAACCTCATATAATAGTCTTTTTTGGTTAAAAAGAGACACATTTTTGGTAGGATTTAAATGTTTGGATTGATTTCGAAGTTATTTCTCGATTTTCAGTTTGAATATACTACAAAGCAAAAGAACCAGCAAAATATTGCACTTAAAACACTTTTTTAAGCTATTTAGACCCATGTTCTACACGACTTTACTTAATGTCATACAACTGAAAAAAAAAAACAAAAACCCGAAGATATCAGTTTTAAATAACTTTTACGCACTTTTTGACAAAGTTCTAGTCTGTAAAAGAATTCTTACTCATTTCTTCATCAAGTTCCAAGCGTTAGAACTCTCATTTTGTGATAAAACTTCAACTTTTAGACCTTCCAATTTTGTTAAAGAACATACTGCATAAAAGGTAATGGCTTTAAAGCGTGAAGGAGGCATTGAATGCACTTTATGAGTGTTAAACCAAAAATTATTTTATTTGAAAATTGATTGATAGAACCACTAAAACTAGGCGACGCAGATCAACAAATCCGCCTATCCGACCTAGACGAAGTGAAGATAGCTACATCTAAACTGAAGTCATGCCCGATGAGTGGAATCTCAGCATAGGTTTTCAAAATAGGTTTTAGACAAGGCGATGCTCTGTCATGCGACTTCTTCAACATCGTTCTGGAAAGAATTGTGCAAAACTCAACCGTCAACACTAGAGGCACAATCTTCCAAAGGTCCATGCAACTACTCCGATACGCAGATGATATTGACATAATGGGAAGATCAAAGCGTGATGTCAGTACAGCGTTTTTGAGCATTGCGACGGAAGCGAAGAAGATGGGTTTAGTGGTCAATGAGGGCAAGACCAAGTAGATGCTGTCATCAAAAAAGGACATTAGACTTTGTCTACCTAGGCAATGCTATAAACATAAACAACGACAGCAGCGCTGAAATCAAACGAAGAATAACTCTTGCACATCGCTGCTTCTTTAAACTTAGGCAATTGAGATGTTAAGTCCTCTCTCGAGCATCTAAAATCACCATCTTTAAGACACTCATACTCCCTGTTCTTATTTATGGCGCTGAGGCCTGTAGCCTGTCAAAGAAAGATGGGACAGTCTTAGGATGCTTCGAGAGAAAAATTCTTCGGGTGATTTTTGGTCCCGTACGCATAGATGGAGAATGGGGGAGAAGACACTGACCTAGTAAGCAGAATTAAGTCCAACGGCTTAGATGGCTAGGTCACGTAGAGCGAATGGACATCAACACTCCAGCCCGGAAGGTCTTCGAATCCAAATCCGAGGGACGACGCAGTAGAGGAAGACCGTGACTCAGGTGGGTAAAGACCTTAACCAACTTGGCGAGCGAAACTGGAGACAGCTAGCTAGGGACCGAGCTGGCTGGAGACGCATGTTGGTTGAGACCCACTTAAGTATGTAAGTGCAAATCTTTTGCTTGTCAAAAGTGTATCAAATAAGCGATCATATCGAAAGAATTAAATTTGATTTTCATTTTGTTAAACACAAAATGATTTATATGTTATATTTGTAACATGAATCATATGGTAGATAAAAAGTTATCAAAAAACACTTGAAACTATTCCATTAGAATAATATCTCCTTTAAAGTTTTAATCTTTTGTAAAATAAAACTCATATCTTATCCGATATGAAATAGAAGATATGACTTTTTGCAAGAAATTGAAAACAGAGAAAAAACACTTCCAAGATTTCGAAAGATCAAAAGATTGTAAGGGTTCTATGATTGGTTGGGATGCGGTGAAATTAAAAATTACCCGTGTTTTGTTGGAAAATCTACCAATAGTATAGTAGGATTTTACACATGAATATTACCGATAAAATTCAAAGTAGAAACTTACTACGGATGGTTTTTGACATTTATTCGAGTCTTAAATGGATCTTATGTGATTTTATTCTTAAATGTTGTTTTTTTGTTGTTTAATAAGCACACACTCAACGGGATATTACTGCCCTTATTATGCAGAGGCACAGTCTGAGCACTAGGAAGAGGAGAGAGGGTTTAAAAGGGTTTTGAATTCCTGAATATTGGCTATTTAACTAGAGCATAAGCCGTTAAAATAACGGTAAAAAATGGTCAGACAAGAGACCTTACGACGATGTTCAAGCGAAGTAAATGAACTTATGATGATATTATCATCTATTAATTTAAATGCTCTACGTTCAATACTATTCAAGAGGCTTAAGTAAGTTGTAGGAGCACCAGCCCAGAGATGGGAGTTATACTTCTCAAGCTTTGGACGTATGTAGATCAGAAGGGGTAAAATATTTCTTGCATCGCCCTAGAAAACCCAAACATCTTGCGGCATTTTTGGCGACATCGCCAATGTGATCATTCCACAAGAGGTGGTTGGTGACACACATACCGACAATATCGAGGTGTTCAGTCTAATTGATGCAAGTGCCATCCATGGATAATGGCTTTAACGATACAAGACAGCATTTCGTTTTTGAAGCATTAAATTCCACGCGGTTTTTTAATTCCCATTAAACAATGCTGTTTAGGTCGGAATTCAATGAGCTTATCATATTTTGTCGTTGCAATTCCACATCCGAAGAAGAGGGATGTGAGTCTGAAAACGAATATGAAAAGCTAAGAGTCCTATCGTCAGCGAAACAATGTATTGGATTAGAAGTTGCAAACAGGAGATCGTTAATAAAAATGAGAAAGAGTGTTGGAGATAGAACAGAGCCCTGTGGCACACCAGCATTTATTTTATGGTTTTCAGACTTGAATCCATCCAATACTACTTCTATTGAACGATCCGAAAAGTAATTACTAATCCAATGAAGCAGGGATTCATGCAAACCGAAAGCACGCATTTTCGATAAGAGAGCCTGATTCCAAACCCTATCAAATGGTTTTGATATATCAAGTGCAATAATCTTACTTTCTTCAAAACGATGTAAAGATTTGCTCCACTGTTCGGTGAGATGAACCATGAGATCACCAGTGAACCTATTGCTTTGAAAGCCGTACTGCCGGTCATTAGGAAGCTTTCGATCTTCAAGATATTTCTTGAGCTGATAATTAATCAGCGTTTCCATGACCTTGGAATGAAGGGACGTAAGTGAAATCGGTCGGTAAATAGAGGGTGAGGAAGATTCGCCTTTTATGGGAATGGGTGGACAAATGCAGCTTTCCATCCTCTCGGAACGAGACCTGAGGAGTAGGACAGTTGACAGTTCTTCAGAATAATATCGGGGAAACCAACCGGACCACTGGATTTATGAATGTTGATATATTGATGATATGGTATTGCATTTGTATATCGATGGCTGTGTTCGTTGAGTAGTTGTGCATTTGGAATAATGTTTTTTCCATTGGGGACAACAATCAATCTGTTACCGTTGATATTATTTAGTTTTGTTAATGAAAATGGACTAACTGGGCTTCTTTTGCAAGAGAAAACAATAGAAAAGATAATTAAGTTTTTAGATAAAATAAATCTTTTTGGTGTTTCCACAGCACAAGAAGATTTAAAAATGATTATCATGAAAGTATTAGTATTTTCAAAAGAGAGAAGCTCTGATTGTTGGTTATACTTTACCATTTGCTTATTTGTCCCTCAAAAAAACCAAACTAAACAAAAGATTAATACATATATCTAAACTAAAAGAAAATACACATTCGTGCAATTGTTTTAGTGCTTAGGTTTCTAAGTTGTTCCAGATCTGTTGTTTTGCAAATCTAACCCCGTTGTATGGTTTCTATTTCTATTACTGTTAGTTAGTATATCCCCAGTGCGTTAATAACACAAAACAAAAGAAAAGATACAAAAAATAAAAGAGAGGACGACACAAAGTAGTTAATAGCAGAATATACTTACTCGTACATTAAGTCATCAAGCGTTGGACAAAACAAAATTTTCTTGTACATATATTTTAGAGTAGAAGATGTTAATCAATAATAAAAAATAAACAACATAAATATATATTTTTTTGTTTTATAAACTTTTTTTTTCTTGCTGAAGCAATATACCCATTTTCAGCCAACTTTATTAATAAAAAATTATTATTAATTGGTTTTGTACTACGGTTAATTATTCGATAAGTTTTTACTTCGTTTTTGTTTTAAAACTTAAAAATACATTATACAAAAAATAAAAAGGACAAAACTGTAAATTAAGATTTTGTTTTTTAAAGTTTTTGTTGAACTCAACTTTTTTAACTGAATTTGTTGTGATGTTTCGGTTTTTAACTAATTGCTAGATTTTTGTTGTTTTAACATTAAGGAGATTTTTTTTTACAAACATTAAGTGCATATAGTAGAAATAATAAATAATATTAATTAAAAAATTGCTCTCTTAAAAACTAAACATTCATTATTATAAAATAAATTTAATTGTTAAACAAAAAAAAATAAGAAATTAAACATAGGACAAAAATGTACAGATTGTGTGTAGTTAAGTGTTTTTGTGTGTATATATTTTTTTAAATTTTGTATTAATAAATTTAAGAAGAAGAAAATAGTGGAGGACAAAAAGAGTTAAAGGCCAAATTTGTATCTATTTCTTGTGTAATTAGATCAGATGTGGTATTAATTAATTTAGTTTCGGTTACCGTAAAAAAATAATAGAAAATAGAAATAAATGTATTTATGTAATGTGTGTTTTTTGTGTGTGGAGGTGTGAATATTCAAACTAACCACCATTTGGAGTTTCCAATGTTGCTGTTCTCATTAATGAATCGATTTTAACATGTAAACTAGATAAAGTCGTGTCCACTGGTATATCGATTTCTTGTGATCCCAAATAAGTATCAGCAATCAATGTTAGCTAAAAAAAATAAAGAAAGACAAGAAAATAAAAAACACAATTTAAAAACAAAAAATGTTGTAATGTTGAGAATTAGAAATGTGTCAATTTGTTTCTTTGTGTCTTTACGTCTATAAGTCTATATGTACATGGGGGAGAATCTTTTAAAAAAAATAGTATTTTCCTGAAAACACACTCTTTCGAGTCTGTCTCATGTTACATTTTTGTTTAGTTTTTATTGTTGTTGTTAAAATACATAACTATGATCCAATTACGTTATATTATTGTCCATCCAGAGTGGTTTTACGCTTGAAAGAATAACAGACTAAGTGTGTAAACATAAGGTGGAAGTTATCTATCTCTACAATAATTTTGGATTACAACATCAAGTGAATGTTGCTCCTACCAATTACTAACTAAAGTCTAAAGAAAAGTAAAAGTATATAATGTTCAAGCACCTACATAAGTAGGTAGATACTTTTCTTTCGATTCTAAAGTACCTACTTACTTGGTGTTATATAACAAATATAATGTAATACCTATTTAAATTACAAAAACAAACTGCTAACATTTTGATAAAATTATGTAACTAAAAGTTGATGTACCACTTTTAAAGAGTCATAAAACAGGTTGGTTCAGTGTGTCAGAACAAGATCTCGAATTTCAAGCTACTTTATGTTAACTGCCATAACGGTTAGCCAATTTATAGTGCTAATTTCCTTAGATTTTTTGATATCACATAATGTTACATATTAATAAGGCTCATTCCTCAAGATATAATTAAATATTCTGAGACAAAATGTTCCTCAATTAAAAATAAAAGAGGTGAAACAACTTTTAAAACATTATGTTTGTAATAATAATGAATTCAACATACTTGAGTTTGAGTGATCTGTTTTCTTAAGATTTATTTACTATTTAAGATCGTTTATTTCTCACAGAAGATTAATTCTTTTAGGGACACCTTGAATTGCCTTTAACTATCAGGCCATATACTTAGCCATGTCATAAGTTCTGTTTGAAACATAAAACACCATAAAACAATACTATATAATATACTATTTTGTATTTATTATTATTTCATGTATTATGCAAAGTATTAGATTAGTTAAGAAATAGTTGCACAAGACACCTTGCTGTAGCGTTGATGTCCATTCGCTGTACATGACCCAGGCATCTAAGTCGTTAGACTTTTATTCTTTTAACCGGGTTAGTGTTGCTCTACAGCCCGAACAGTAGGACCTCAGCTTTAATAATAGCCCTTGAACGTTGCACTTATCGGTCTATAGAGGCACGCTCTGTTTCTATTGATGTTTTCGACGCTGCATCAGTTAACTCTTTCTAAAGAATTTAACCATTTCTTTGAGAATCTTTCATGTGAGCTTTGAATTCTGACAACAAAAAATAATCTTAAGGAATAAAATATGGGCTGCTGACCGACAATCTTAAGATTTTCTAAGATCTACTATAAGGCACTTTTTAGCTATCTAAGCTTGAAAAGCGTATTTGTTAATGCCTTTACCAAAGTTGTTAACAAAAAAACGAGATGGGACACTTTGGAGTGAGTCATTCCGTAATTTTCAAAACGATTATCATTAACGATATCGTCAATAATTTGCTTACCGTAACTTTATCGCTATCGTCTCGTCAATCGTTTTCGGTATAAGATCGTTCAGTATGACTGAAATGTCAACATGAACTCAACGAAAGATCATGCTTGTTTGATAACTTGAAGATGTTATTAAAATTGGTTTTTGTCTAAACTTACCAACTATTTTGTGGTATTAATTGTTATTGTAACTGTTACTGACTTTATTTTTTGCCGCCGACGATATACAGTGAATCACAAAAGTAAGTAAGCACTCGTTGTTGTCCTATACAAATGCTAAACAAAAATATTATTCCGTTAAAAATGTGAGAAAAAATGCATTCTAAATGACGTGATTATGATGCACATCACAGTGGAAGCAAAATTTATCGTTTTTCATTTAGTTGATCTGCAAAACAAAACTTTTTGTTTTTCATTCTTGTTTTCTACGTCACAAAAGTAAGTAAGCAGCAGCAGTGTTACAAGGTTAATTATTTATTAGTGCAGTTAACTCCGTTTTTTTTGTTGTGTTTTTAGATGCTTATCTCTTTTTTAAATATTTTTTTTCAGTTTACAATTATTAATGGATTAATTAAAAGAAATAGCTGCAAGAGGTAAGGAACTAAGCCTTGATTTAAAACAAGTGATAATTGGACACTAATTGGAATAAAAATCGGAACGCGAGATTGGTAAAATTGTTAAAAAAAAGTCCATATACCATCCACAAAATAATAAAAAAAACTTAACACCACTGGAAGTTTGAAAAATGATCCTCGCTCTGGGCGACTTCCGGAAATGTATTCAACAGGAATGCTGAATAATTGTAAGGAAAGTGAATAGAAACCAGAAAATTAGTGCCCCAAAGATAACAGCAGAAATATCCAATGAAACTGGCAAGTCATGCAATCCCCAAACGATTCGTCGAATGCTCTACCAATCTGGTTATCACGGTCGAAACATTACAAAGAAACTTTTCATTAGCAAAGTAAATCGCCACTAGCGTCTTCTATTTGCAAAATCCAATGAATTTAAAAAAGCAGATTTTTGGAATACTGTAATTTTTTCCGATGAGAGTACATTCAACATCCATGGTTCTGACGGACGTGAAAAGGTTTGAAGAAAAAAAAATACAGAGCTTGATCCAGCGAATATATAAGAACCTCTAAAGCTGGAGGTGGGAACGTTATGGTGTGGGGTTGTATTGTATGGCTGCATCTGGCGTAGATACTTTAGTGTTCGTTGATTCTTTGATGAATAGGTTCGACTATTTAAATATCTTAAAGAACAACCTTCAAGAAAGTGCCAGAAAATTGGATATGGGAAGGTCATTCACCTTATAGCAAGACAATGATCCTAAACATACCTCAACTGTTGTTAAAGAGTGGCTACTATATAACGTTCAAACCCAGCTTAAAACACCACCTCAGTCCTCCGAGCATTTATGGGAGCATCTCGACCGTCAAATTAGAAAACACAAGATTTTGAACAAAGATCATCTAAAGTGTTTTCTTCAAGAGGAACGGTCTAAGATTGGCCAAAACATAACTTAAAATTTGGTTAACTCGATGCGTTCTCGGATTAAGGCAGTTAGTAAGTCCAAGGGGTACCCAACGAAGTACTAAATGGATGAAAAGGAAATCTTTTATTAATTAAACCTTTCATTAAACTGCTTACTTACTTTTGTTATATATTAATTTGTTATTATTTTTAGTTTTAGCGGAACATTTCTTAACTTAAATTAATTTTTTATTTGAAAAACAAAAATATATCTTAATTTATTTTCCAATTTTGAAATAGATTGTTTACAGGCAATAATCTTTAAGTTTAAAGCTGCTTACTTGCTTTTGTGATTCACTGTAACTCTAATTTATAATGTAAGTTATTAATGTCTGATATTGTAGTTATAATTATAATTTTGTATATAAGGTCAGTAACACAAATTCATCTGCAAATGGGTATAACATTTATGAATGAGCATCGTCTCTTGGCCAATAAGTATAACCTCAATTCATGTTGAAGGGAAGTTTTGGTTTAAAAAATATTTGGATAATGTGCTTAGTACAAGGGCATTGGTAGCTTCCGCCACACTAAGTCTTAATAGTTACAGCAAACCGTCTGACCGTCTGACAAATTATTTATTGTTTGCAGTATCTTTATAAAGACCTTATTTGAAAAAAACTTCGATCAAAAATGGAATGGTTTAAATTATTTTACAAGTGACGATCTTGATCGTCTTACGTGAAGTGAGACTAACGTCAAAACGCTATCGTTTGACGATAATAGTTTTACGGAATGACCCCCCTGTTTTAGTTTGATATTGTATCATTTTCTTTGTTGTAAACTTTTTAAACCGTAAAAATCCTCTTGAGTCTTTCCATAGTAATTACTTAGAGTCAAGGTGTGAACAAAAGATCTGCAAAGCGATAGTCTCTTATCCGTAGATGCTAATAAATCTGTTATCTATTCTTAAAGAAATATCAAACTGGCAGAGAGAATCCGATTTCCGAACATTATTCTATTTCCCAGTGGTTTTGAAAAAACATGGAAATTTCGCCAAAACTCATTCCTTAACTATGTTAAGCAATTATTGCATTATTTTTCTTCAGAGCATCAGTCCACGATGACAGAAGCGAAACTGCAAACAAATTGGCATTTATTGCTTACTAACGTTAATATTTAAAAAAATAAGATAACCATTTTATATGAAATGCATATGTCATAAGCCATGAGGTCTTGAAGTTTTGTAACAAAATTTATGGAACGACTAATGTATGGATATCTTTTTTCTTTTATAATGAGCCCTCACTTCAGTGGTTTTAGGAATGTATGGATATCTTTTTTCTTTTATAATGAGCCCCCATTGAAGTGGTTTTAGGAACCCTTCTTATTCCAAAAACACGGTTTTTTTTAAGCAACATTAGGGAAGGAAAAGAATCTTATACTCACTGTGATTCCTTCTAGTTCTTGGTATGTATCATTGCCAACCACATGAAGTATCTCACCACCCGATCTGATAGCTACTTCACCCAAAATCCCTCCCACAGCTTCTTGAGTCTCGTTCTCAGTTTCCAATCTTTCTCCATACCACACCAAGTACAACTAAAAATAATTCAAAAAACAAAACAAAATTGCAAAATAAATATCTCACTTCAAAAACCCTTCCCTTATCACAAAAATAATGCAAACAACAAACCCTTATTCGTTTTTTGAGAAGTGTTATCGCTGCGTCTTGAACCAATTCCGTATGAGCTGGAATCGAAGCGGTCGATATGAATACAGCACTATCGTATGGCACAAGTTCAGATGCATGGACAACTCCAATAAATGCATTTCCACCAGCGCTCTCTTTGATACTATTCAATCCGGCTAGGAATTGACGTGTATTATTAAAACTGTACGCTGTTGGTGTTCCTACAAAAAAAAAATATTATTAAAAATAAAAATAATTGTTTTCAATTAAATTAAAATAAAAAACTTATCATGACATTCGTCACTCGTAAATCTTTTGTGGTTTTTGTTGTTTTTTTTTTTCAATGAATTCAAAATGATAAGAAATGGACTTTCATTAAAATTGTATTTTAGTATAATTATTTCATCCGATTTCTTGTTTCAATTCCAATCAGAGAGTAGAGTACAAATTTTTGTTCTTGAAATAAATGTGTAGATATAATTTAAAAATTAAAACATCTCACATTTAACACTTTTGTTTTTATTTATGTTTATGGTGTTTTTATTTTTGTTGTTTTTTTTTTCAATAAAAATCAATTTCAAGGACATTTATAAAATATTTTTGTTTGTTCGTTTAGTAATTAAAAAAATAACACACAGAAAAAAAACTAAATTAATTAATTCAATATGCCCGAGCAATTTAATATTCAAATTTAAAATGTTACTCGTAAATGTATTCGAAATAAAATTGAGATGTGATGTTGTGATCTGATTTTAATTCCAACAACTTTAACCTGTTATGTGAGTTAACAAATTATGAATATATCTTTTTTTTTATTTGTATTGTTAATTTAATAATTTAGCGTTGTTATTGTTTAGTGAAATGACGTCAAAGGTTTTTTAAAAATTTTTATAAAACTTAAGTTCCTAAAATGTTGCTTCAAATTATTGTAAAAGTAATAAAAAGTCATGTCTAGACCGAAAAGAATTTGGTTTGTGACTGGGAGGCTATTAAAAACCAACAACGTGTCACAGATGTAAAGAATATGTTAAGAAGTTTTGAGATTTCCTGGTTAGAATTTTATTTGGTAACTGAATTTAACAATCGAATTAAATGAAGTAAAATTTTACCAAAATGTAAATATTTGTGTGCCTTTGAAATGAATTCTAATAGAAAGAAAATAAAACTTAATCACCTTATAAGACCTATTAGCCTATCATCATTTATTCTTAAAGTTCTGGAACGATTGTTTGATATCCGCATGTACTTAATAGCATTGTTAAGAGACTATCGATGTCTCAGCTTGCTTACTGCAAAGGGAAATCGGTAGAAACAGCCTTGCACACTCTTGTAAGAACTATCGAATACTCCCTAGAGCAAAAGGAATATACTATGGTGGCCTTCCTTGATATTGTTGCTATCGCCCTTACAGGAGAACATTCTAATACACTGAAAGACCTCCTCCAAAACGCACTCAATATGCTCACTAGATGGACTGATCACTGCGGACTTAGTATTAATCCTCAAAAAACAGACCTCGTCCTTTTTGCACGTAAATACAAGATCCCAGTAATTTTAGCTCCTTTAATAAAAGGTGAATCACTAATTTTTACCAATGAAGCCAAATATCTTGCTCTGATATTGGACAAAAAATTAAGTTGGAAACCTAACATTCAGGAAAGAGTTAAGAGAACCACACTCTCAGCAGCGTTAGACACACTCCTCAAACTGACACCCCTCGACATCTTCAGCAAACAAGTGGCAGCGAGTACAGCTATAAGACTCTACACGCCTCATCTCAATGGACTAACAATAATGAGGGCACTCCATCATTTTCAACCTCTTTGGTTCTATTCCAAACCCCCAATTTGGGAAAAACTTCAAGGTATCCATTCCATCCAGAGATGAAGAGATGAAGACAAAAAACTCCTGGATGACAAAAGCATTCATTTTTATACAGATGGATCCAAGACAAATGAGGGAGTTGGTGGTGGTGGGTACTCAGAAAAGCTTAATCTAAGCATCTCATTCCGCCTCCCTAATCATTGTAGTGTCTTTCAAGCGGAAATTTTAGTGATCAAAGAGGTTCTCTTCTGATATCCGCATCTTCTCTGACAGTCAGGCTGCTATTAAATGTCTTGACGGTGTCTCAACCAAATCTCAAACGCCCCTCGATAGTTCATCGTCTCTTATGGAGTGGGCGCAGCTACATGTAAACTTCTGCTAAAAGAAACCGCTTTTGCTATAACAAACTCTAGGTGGTACAATTTACCAACATGCGCAGCCACAAAACTCATATGGCCTTCACTGGACCTAAAGCACTCTCAAAGCAGACTTCATATTAGCTCCCTAATAGGTGTCCTTACGGGACACTGTCTTATAGGCAGACACGCAATACGACTTGGTGTAGCCTCAAATAACTTCTGCAGGAGCTGTATTGACGAGGAAGAAGAGGAAACAATCTCTCACCTTCTCTGCACTTGCCCTGCTCTTTCACTATGACGCAAACTTCATCTGGGAGACTACTCTGTTGATAGTCCCAGTGAACTAGCTAAAAAGGAAATCAAATATCTTCTTCGCTTTATAAAAAGGTCAAAATAGTTCGATTAGTAAGAAGTAATTCTCTAGATTCATCTGGTATCACAATGACCCTTTTCTTTTGGCCTAAGTGCGTATATTAATCCGCAGCCACTTTAACCTAACCTAAAACCTAGCAAGGCGAAAGTATAAAAAAAGTAAAATTGTTAAAGGAAACTTTTGGACTTGAAAGTGGAATAAAACCCAAATTGTTCAAGTGGCTTGACGTTAGTAAAACTATTGACCTTTACACACGAATGCCGCCGCCGGCGCTATATAGTTCAGTCCAAACTGACAAAGTTCTACGTACATATGTAAGTTTGTGAACTTAAGAACTTCAAGCAGCAAAAGTATCCTTTGCAATTCCAATGTTATTTCAATGAACTCATTATTATAAAAATTATTATAACAACAAAAATTTTTAATCAAACTTTGACCACATAACTTTGAGTTATTTACTGAAGTGCTATAAAAAAAAGATAATAATAAATTTATGAACAAGAAAGAAAAAAAGCAACAAATAAGGTAAATATCTTTTAACATGGTCAAAGTCGTTATGGACGTTAAAAAATTCATTATATTTATTTTATTTGCATATAAAGTTGGCGTAACATCCACACATGGTCGTGGATTATTTGGCACGCTCTAAAACTCATCGTGATATTTGCCAGAAAAAAAAACAAGCAAACTTACAAAAAGCTCAAATTACCATCGACATGGACGGTGGTGGTGGTAGCCATTCGACAGGCGACGACGCATGCAAAAACAAAAAAAAAGAGACATCCAAAGCCAAGAGAAGTAAGAGATCAAGAATATCTTTGCACTTGATCTAAATGATGGATGAAAATTAATGCTGATGCGGTGCATCTCCATCATCTTGTCAGACGTTGTATTGTATTCTATACATTTGTATGGATAAACTTAGTTAAAAAGTACATTATTTCAAACACAACAACAAAACAAAACCGTCCTTCAATTCGATTGGGAATTCATAAATATATATAAACACAAACTAGTTTCTAATTGACCCCAATTGCTTTATTTGAAACTCTCTCAAATAAAGTATCTATCTATAAGTTTATTTCCATAAGATATTCATAAAATCTTATGAGAGCCCCCATATTGCGAATTCATATGTTTAAATGTTCAGATACAACAAAAACAAGAAGAAGAAGAAAAATATGAAAAATAAGATATTCTTACCTGAAGCATTGAGCGCGACCAAGACAATCTTTATGGCAAAATTTGATCTAAGCGCCTCCCGCCAAAGTGCCTTCGTCTTTTCGAGGGACTCTGGCGACGGATCGACAATCACCGCCAATGGCATTCTGATGTAAGCGTCTTCTATATAGTTGCGTAATTGTTCGTGCGGCAGAAGCTTTCTGCGTGCTATGTGAATCTGTTTGCCCTGTTTAGCCCGATTCGTGGTGGTGGCAGCAATGCCGCCAACCGGCGTCGTTGATTGTGTTATTTGTGGCATTGGCGATGAAGTTGTTGTTATAAGTGGGGGAGCATTTATTGTTGTGGTGCCGAGCAGGCTGGACGGATATAATTCTTCGATGCTTTCGTGTGGTGCGTCTTCATAGTATTCCTCCTCCACACTGCTATTTGAATTGTCCAATTGCTGATGTTGGATGTCATGCAAGTCGTTCTCGTCCGAATAGAGGACATTGGATTTCATGGCGAGTGGAACGGATTCGTTTCTTTGAGTTAATTCCATTTGGCCCATCATATCTACGTAGCTCGAGTCTGGTCCGGTTTCCTCTGATGCACTTGCACTAACAGACGTACTGTCGTAGTCTTCTGTGGAGGAATGTTGTTCGTAGGACTTTTGTCTCCGCACATACTCTGGCACCATTGTGGTGCGGGATATTTTGATAGTTTGATCATCTCTCTCATCGGCCAACATCATGTCTGTTGTGTCCTCTTGAGAGTCGTAGTAGGACGTATGGCCTGTGTCAAAATTTGTGTTGTGTATTATGCCCTCTTCGTCCTCGACTTCTTGTTGAAGTTGCGCTGGGTCGTAGATTTCATGGTCATCGGGTGCATCACCTGTGTAAAGTTGTTCATTCTCCGACGAACCATAATCTGCACTCGCACTGCTTCCTGCACAATGTATCAGGAAGGAGAATAGTGCTAATTTAACGGTTAGACAACTATAACTTGTCAGAATCATGTTGTTTATTTTGTTTTATATTTCCGTTTTTTATTGATTGTGCGTTTTCTGTTTACTTAAATAATTTGTTAAGGATTTTGTACGTTTTTTAAATGCTTTGTATGAGAACTGGCAGGTTCTAAGTTGTCATTGTAGGTAGTTTAATCTAAAAAAAATAGAAATTAAAAACAATTATTAGTTGAAGTTGATACAAAAAGAAATTTAAAATTTTAAACAAAAGAGCTGAGCAGCAAACTTTATAATTTTGTTTCTTTTTTTCTGGGGAAGACTTTGATCTATTGTATAACTTAAAGGGTGTTTTTTAGTTACAAAATAGAAAAAAAAACAACAACAAACTAATAATAATAATTGATATGGTTTGATTAATTGATTGCATGCCAGAAGTGTTAAGAACAATTTGAACGTCCATTTTCCATTCGTTTGGATCACTTTCTCCTTGGCTTTTGCAAATGATGAAATAGTAGTTATAAATAATCAAGTAATGAAGTAGACATTACTTAATATCAACACCTTTTCCGTCAAATGCAAATAACAAGTTTGAATCTAGGATTAGTTCCATTCATTATTCATTGTAAAATGACAAACCATAAGTAAGATGTCAAATTAACTATCACTAGAAATAGTGATGTTAATTAGAAAAAAAACACCCTTTTTTATATTACATATAGGTCTATATGTTATGTACATTAATCTGTACCGGGTCCAAGTCTTTACTTGATTAGTTGTTTGCCCACTGTTTGCACTTTATTTACAACTTATTTGTTACCTGACACTACCAGTTCATTTTAATTAAATATTCATTAGTTTATGTTTAACATTTAATGAAAACTCATACAGATCTGTACAGTTATATATATAGCCAGAGAGATATTTCATAAGTCCATTCATTAGATATATAGAGGTTAATCAAATATATCAAAGCATGAAGCATCCACAGCATAATCGAGTATTGACCTTGACCAATCAGTTCCACCTATGGACATTTACAAATTGAAAGACAAAAAAGTCCATAAATAAGTCTGCAATATACCCCACGACCACGTTCAACGACGACGACGATTGTATAGAGGTAACAGCCAAAAGCAGAAGCCACAGCAGCACTAGCTTCATTTATATAAACACTTTAACCGACAAAGATGAATCTTATGGACACTATATCCCATGTTGGAAAGATATATTTAAAATACAAAATCATGCAGCAACATAGAGGTTAGGCGGGGCGTGCCTCATGAATATACTACTCTTTTTTTGTGGCACACTTGGAATCTCCGTATAGAGTGCCAAAAATGTTCAGTACAACATTAGTGATGGCATGAGCTGAGCTTGGGGTAAAGCTGAGCCGAGCTTAAGCTGAACTGAGGAGCACATAAAACATACCTACATTTTAGATACGAATATAATAATAATTACCAATTTATCTCATGTTTAACAGTTACTTTGAGTCAAGGCCAATCGATTTAAAACCAAATTAAACGCCAGCTGTGGGTTTTTATTTATTAATGTATGCACATTGCCGTTCGTATTTTCATACATAGCTTCGATCGTCGTCGTCGTCGTGTGCTATGTTGAATTGATTAAACATAAAAAAAAATTGAAAAACAAGAAAATTTATAAATATATAAAAATTCTTTTAAAGTCCGTGCGTCCGTAAATCATAAAGAAAATAATTATAATCTGCACACGAACGCGCTATCTAGAAATTCAAATGAGATGTGATGCAATTGTAGATACGGGTAGTACTTATATGGCATATGGCAATGGATAGGGTAGACGAATAACGGCGACGCCAACGGAACGGAGAAGACAAAAGATATAGAAAAGCCAACATCAAATGCATGGGAAAATCTTGATTTAGTGTCATTAATTTCACATTATGGTCTGATTACATAAGAACAAATTCAAACAACTCTCAAAGGCACCTCTCTTTTCTACATACATAAGTCTCAACACTGCCACCGCCGCCGCCGGTAGCATTCACTCTCTTACAAACTAACTTCTTGAAATTGGTGTTCATATGGAACTGCCTTATACCTTTGGATGGAAATTAAACTCCGAGAGGGAAATAAACTTATAAGTTTTATGCTATGTCTACATCAACATGGAATTAAGGCACACCGAGATTGCAAATTATGCGATGAGATAAATATTTTATTACAATGAAAGAGAATTAGGAACTTGCTTTTGCACAGAAGAGGGGGCGTGCGAAAATAGTTTGTTATTGTTTCAGTAGTCCAAAAATATAACTGTGGGGTTTCTTTTATGAGAAAAACGAAAACCTTTTAAGATTGAACTATGAGAGATATTGAGATACTCATGACTTTAACGTATAAGAAGCGTAAACTCGGATGACAATTATTGTGTCCATGAATTAAATACCAAAGGATTTTTTTTAACTTCCCATAGGAAGTTATTGTAGTGGGTCCGATTGAAAATGTTGACATTTTTCGACGTTTTAAGGTACCTAGAGTCGAAATAAAAGATTTTTAGAAGGATGTCTGTGCGTTCCTGCCTTCGCATGTCCGTACGTTCTCGACGTTTTTTTCGTCCAGAAGAAATATCGAATTCAAATAAATTTTGTTATACAGATAATAAGCATACAGATATTTGAATGATGGCTACTTCAAAAATCACTATTTGTTGGCTAATAGATCTTTCAAGGCATAATGTAAGCTAAAGAAGGCAGCATTTTTCGAAGCTGAATTCAAGAAATTAGCGTTTTGTAAAATTGGAAAGGAGTTTTGGCAAAGCAGCTGAACGGGAAAAAGTTTTCAATCCATTTTAGTATAGGTTCTGATCAACTGGCAGATCACTTTCTGAGTTTGTTCAATCCAACAGAAGGGAAACTTGTTTTTCAATACGCTACTCCGGGTTTTAAAAATGAAACTCTTGATGTTGCAATAAGAAGCAAAGAAGTGATTCCAGCTGTAATGGACCTTAAAAATGGGAATGCATGCGGACCGATTGGCATACCAGCAGAATTTTATAAGTATGGCAGAGCATAGCTAATCAATCGACTGATAACTATATATAACAATATCATGAAAACAGGAATGATACCACTAGAATTTAAGGAGTCCATCATTTTCCCGATTCATAAGCAAGGGAGCTTGGCCGAGGTGTCTAATTATAGAGGAATATCCTTTCTTAATGCTTCATATAAATATTCACCTGGTTTTGCAAACTCGTTTTAATAGATGGATAGAAGACAACAAGCTCTTAAAGGAGTTTCAAGCAGGCTTTAGGACTGGTTATATTAAGGATACCCTTAAAAGTATCGCAGAAACATTCCTGAATAAGGACAAGAAGCTATATACGTTTTTCGTCGACTTTAAATCTGCATTTGATATGATCGATAGACATTCGCTTATCTACAAGCTGCATAGTAACGGAATGTCATGGAAGTTCAGGAGAGTTATTCAGAATCTATATGCAGATACAATTGCTAGAAATAGAATGGAGAATAGTTGTTGAGAGGGTTTAAAACACAATCGGGAGTCAGACAAGGCTGTACATTGAGTCCGAGTCTGTTCGCCTTGTTTATTGAAGATCTCACAGACCTCTTACCCGGTGGCATAGACTTCGCCGGACAAATAATAAAAGCATTGCTGTTTGCGGACGACATTGTTCTTTTGGCAGCATCACCTGAAATATTGCAGTTACTTACTTACTTAAGGTGGCGCTAGAAATATTGCAGGTAATAAGTCCAAAATTTTTATTTTTAAACGAGGAGGAGGCCGCAATTCCCCGAAGGAAAAATGGTTCTATAATGGAGAGGACATTGAAGTCGTCACGGAATTAAAATACCTTGGAGTTCACTTAACGAAAAATTTGAGCATAGAAATTCATCTAAGAGAGAAACTAGTTAAGAGTAAAGGTGCAATTAGTGCAACTTGGAAAAGATGTTTTTCTAACAAAAGCATAGCACATAGCAGCAAGTTCAAAATATTTGTAGCGGTATCTAAGTCTGTCATGTTATACGCGGCACAAACTTGGGGAACTAAACAATACGAAACAGTTGAGAAACTTGTCCGATACTATATTAAGCGAATTTTTAGACTGCCATCAAATACACCTAACTATATTATTATGCTGGAATCAGGATTATCACCTATGTTCATACGCACACTAAAAATGCAAGTCGATTACATCTTGAGAGTAATGAAGATGAGCAATAATAGGCTTCCGAAGATAGTAGCGCTTCAAGTAATACGAACAAAAACAAGTTGGTGTGATGATTGCATAAATTTGTCAAGATAATGTGGAATAGAACTTAACCTTTTGTGTAATAACCAGGATGATTTAAAAGCTTCTTTATACCATCTGATTTCTGCAGTGGATATAAAACAACGAGAGAAGTACTAGAATTACCCCACAGGATCTATATATAGGCAGCTCTATTGTCAACTAAATCACAACTTGGAAGAGAGGAATTATTTAAAGGACGATAATAGAATTGCCGAAATTTCAATGATGGTTAGTTAAATTAAAAAGTGAAGTTATGCAGCTGAATTTTATACCACATAGAGATGTCTTACCAATTATTTATATGCTCATTGTGAAATTTAAAGGAAAGGAAGGATGTTTTACACTTTGTTGGAAGATGTCCAGTTTTTAAAGAAATAAGAAGGAATGCCTTTGGTAGCGAAATACTGACGCAAAATGAAGTTATACTCTTGCTTAACAATATGGAAGTTAAAAAATTCTATTAATTCTGCAGGCTAGTTCTTCTCTATAGAAAAAAGATAAAAGATTAAGGGCCGTACTCTGTACCACAGGGATGCGACAACAGCTAGTTTGCGAAAAGGAGTGAAGATTATGAAAATATACTTCATCAACTTCTTGAGGGCTATTTACAATGACTCACGGAAATTTGTTGCGAAAGCGTTACAGATATCAACAGTTTTATCTAACGAAAGGTTTCTGTAAGTAAAGTTAACTGGAAAGCCATCTGATTTCTTCTTTAACTTTACAAGTTTCCAAAATTTTTAAGGATTCTCTTTCAAAGAGGTGCCCATATCAGTAACATACAAAAAAATAAATTGGGTGGCGCAACAGTCCGTTGAGAACTAGGGCCTAGTGACTTACAACTCTCAACCATTTCTGTGTGCGAGTACTGTTGTCAGAGATGGTACATAAAAAGCGTATACAAAATTAGAAAGAGACTTAAATTCATTAAAGAATTCAACATAAACAAAGAAGTTGATTGGAGACAGAGTTTTGAGATAAGTTGTCCATGCCTTATTTCTTTTGTTACGAAGTAAACGCAATTCTTTCTTAAAAGGTTGATTTTTTTCTAAACAATTATTAAGGATCTTATACAAAATTGAAACTGCTTCGTCAATATTAGAAAATGCTTAAGTATCAGAAGTGGTTACATCTTCAGACAACTGCTAGAAATAAGCTCTTCTGAAGTCAAAATGATACAAGCAATCAAAGGAATTACTGTGTCCAGTAAGGTGATTACTTAAGTCAAGAAAAATGTCCAAGGAGGCTGATATTTATCAATATTAGTAATTCCTGATCTAGATTCTAGAACAAGAGTACTAATAGCGTGAGAAGAAAATACTAATTCGAGGATTCGATTTTTTGAGTTCTTATACAGCTTCTTTGCTTGAAAACAATTCAACAGTTTTGTTTGCATCTTCCTTGAAGACGGTAATTTTGTTTCCTAAAAACCTAACCCATGGATATTTTTGTTCAGTGTATTTGCCATTCTCGAAACAGGTAACAGGAAAACATTGTTGTCTAATGTGGCCTACAAGTTTGCAAGTTATTGCATCCATTTATTTTATTTGTTATTATGTTTTCTAGATTTTTTTTTATAAATTTCGACCTCAATGCGCCAAATCGCCACTATATCTTTGATATCTCATTTTTTTTGTTGGTTGTATTTTGGAGCCTGGAGGCGTTTCTGACTTAATTAATTGCCATAAAGAAACCTCACCAAGAGGCTTGTCACCTTTAATATTATCATTTTGTTGTTGATTTTTATTTTGGTATGGAGTGTGGCATATCTGATTTTTAATTATATACTAACCTACCGACACTGAAAGTGTTTTTTATTTCTTAAACAAAAATGAAAAAATAAATTAATTATAAAGTTGACTGTTCGTTCCTATCCTCTAGTTGTTAAACTCTCAGCTAATTGAAGTAATTTATCTCTTTGTTAAATCTGCAACCAATTAATTTGAGTTTAAGTGTTTTTTGGTTTTATTGTTCTTTTTATGCTTTTTTTGGTTTATTAATTTTTTTATTTTATTGCTTTGTGAGTTTGAAACAAAATGGGTAAATTTCCTTAAGGGTTTTGTTACATAATTTGTTTTTATGGCTTTGCATTTTTATTTTATAGGATCTTTTTTTTAAAACAAGAAAATTAAACAACATGTTAGATTTGATTAGTAAAGGAAACGTTGAACTTATTAAACAAGTTAATATTTGGTCCAGGATTATTATTTAACTTTCTACAAGAAAACATTTAAAAAATGTTGTGAATTCGAGAATATATTTAAAATTTCTTAAGTGTTCAAACAATTTCTAAGGTTTAACAAATAGTTGACATTTTTTCTTTAATTTATGAAAGTAATGTTGCGAGGTGTTTGCTTTTAAAGAAGATTATTCTTTATATTGTATTAAACGTTCCTTTAAACTTTAAAACTCTCTCATGTTAGATGCTGTTTTAGAAGGAAAGTGAGAAGAGTCAAAACTTAATTTGTTTAACTTCCATGCCTTAGGTTTTGTTTTAGACTAGGTTTTGTTTTAGACTACAAAAAGTGCTTATATTATGGCCTTAAATCATCAAGGTGCAGAATTGGCTTTGCTAGAAATTTAATGTCTTAAATCTTGACTTAGTTGTGAAAAAAAATTAATAACATACTAAAACTAAACTGTTTTTTTTTTTGTCTATCAAACAATGTACTTTATTAATAAAGTTAATTTTAAATGAAATCAATACACACGCATAGAAAATCATGCCGGGAACGCGTCCTAATGTACAATCTTCAACAACAAGCCCAAAATATAATTGAAAAATTTAAGGTGTTTAAAGCCGGTCATAACTTGATACACCGTATTTCTTATACAAAATCTAGATTCAGAAAGGATACTAAAAGATTATTTATTTTTAACTTTAAATATGCAAAATAGTTTGTCCAATACCGCACAAGTCATTTCAGTGAGTATATCGATAATCGATTGAAAACAATTTTAAGTGAACGCAGCCATTCGGTGTCAAACGTCAGTCGAGGAAGAGAACAATAACAAAGAAGGCTGTCAGAGTATTTATCGTCAAATAAACTATATCTACAGTCTGTTACATAAGGGAGTGGTCACTGTTGCACGTAGATAAAAAATCAGAGAGTCCTGTTTCTTTTTCTATAACGTGAGGGCACCTGTCAGCTGTCTGTCAAATTTTGTCTTCTATTGAGTGGTGTTTCGAATTGAGTGCTATTTACGCCTCTGGCTTTGACGAAATTTTTCTATGTTTGTATGAAAAAGGACACAAATTAACGCAAACTGCTGCTGGGAAATATATATAAGTCGAAGCAGTTCGTTAGCAAGTATAAAAAGGTCGGTAACGTTGATGATTTTCCTGATCGCGATAGTGCAAGCAAAGTCTCAAAAAAAAGACGAAAAAAGATTCTCGCATTGTTCTCGAAAGATCCAACTTTATCTTTACGTGCTGGGAAACTAATAGCAAAAGGTGTGGACATATATTACGGAATGATTCGCAGGCACTTGCTTGCCAATAAAGTGATATATCGCAGTATTTTGGAAAAACCAAGGTTGAGTGCAAAACACGTCGAAAAACGAGTGGAATGGGCTAAGGAAAACTTGGACCGCGATTGGAGCAACGTAATTTTGTCTGATGAATCCTCCTTCTGAGCATTTCCGAGCATCAAACACGCCTGGACAACCTCCAATAGTAGGATTCTTCAACGGACTGTTAAATACCCCGTCAACGTCCATGTTTGGGGTAGCTTGTCAAACAAAGGTTTCGGTACTTTTTTCCTATTTACCGAGAATTTAAATGCCGAAAAAATTAATAAAATATGTCAAAAGACTTTGTTACCATCTGCTAAGCAATGGTATATCAAGAAAAATGAAAGCTGGATCCTTCAAGAGGACAACGGAGTTCTCAATTTAGATTGGCCATTTCAGTCATCGGATGCAAACCCATATTGACGACCGAATTATCAATAAATTAGCGAATTTTCGAAAAATCAATTGTTGTTATTATTTAACAGTGAGCACGCTCTTATGTAACAGACTGTAAATGCAAAGTACCTTTGTATTCATTATTCGACATCAATAGTCTGTCAATCCGTGAACGCATTTATTACATTTAATTATTGATGAAATTCTTTTTTTTACCATACGAAATAGTAGAGTAACCACAAATATGTTCCTATTGACAAAGCATTTAAAATGGCCGCCGTATACTCAAAAGGCGCCCTCATTTGAAATCGTCATTTCGTGAACGGTCATTTCGGGAACGTTCCCGGACATTGTTTTGACGTATTTTTCTTGAAGAAGATTTTGTATGCATTGTTTTCATTATTGCTTATTTAATATAAATACATATTATACCCATGTTATTAAACAAACCTTAAATTATTTGCTTTGTTTTGTTTGGTTTTATCAAACATGTTATTAAACAAACCTTAAATTATTTGCTTTTGGTTTTATCAAACTTAGAAAAACGTTCCCGAATTGATTGTTTTCTGTATATTTCATACTAAGCAATATTACTAAAAAAGTATAGAATCGTGTGCGCTGCCCTGTCGAAGTTTATTAATATACAAATTTTAAAACAGTATAAACTAAAAGTCATCATGATAGCTTGCATTTTTTTTTGTCATAAAACCAATTTTGAAATTTTGCAACCTTGGCGATTTTGAGCCTTATACTCCTTGCGATAGAAAGTATTGGCGGAATAGTATAACCTAAAAGAAAACTTCTTTACCGGAATCGACTCCTTGGAAATGAATAAAAAGGATTTCTGTAAAAGATTATCAATTTGATAAAGATACTAACAAGTTATATAATTTATAATTCTTGGCGTTAAGTAAAAAGGTCTTAAGTCAAAAAATTGCATTTAAGGTTTTAATTTGGTGAAATTAACTTTTTTTGTCTCCTTCTTTCGTTTAACAACAACAACTTGAACATATGTAACAACTGTTAAAAACCGTATTTATTTAGTCTTAAAACAATAATTAGACAGAAAAAAATCGTTTTTGATTTGATATATGTATTAAGTTCATTGAGCCTGTGCCAAGTTTCTGATTTAAGTTCTAACGTCCACCTTCTAAATATTAAAGATCGAACTTTAATAAAAGGTTTGCGAATATCTGCAAGTCTTCAAGTCTTAACAGTGCTGAAATTGTTTCGCTTGGAATACTCATTAAAGTGAAATATGTAGGAAATGTTATGTTTACATACGTGTCAGCACACAATAAGTACATATTTTGTTCCTGGAAATTGTCATGAAATGTGTCAATCAACAGTCAACAGAATAGTTTCGAAGATTTAAAAAAAATTGTGTTTCTAGAACAGTAACAAAATAAATAGAAAACAGCTGTTATCATTTAATGTGCTAGAATTGTAGTAGAACATCCCATAGACCTGTTTGCAATTAACCGGAGCTGTCAAATTTTGTATGCATAGCTGGTTAATGTGAACAAAATGAGGATTTCCGGTTTGAGGAATTGTAGTATTCGCCTGTATCTAACACAGGGCATTTATTTTGTTTTATAAATTTCACTCAACTTCAAAAACTATCGAAAATTAAATCCAACGAAAAGGAACAAAAACTGATGCATGGGGCACGAGTCAACGTGTAATAGCGCTTGCCTCACCGAATACAAATTTATAAGGAAAGTCAAAAGTGTGTCGTGAGTCAACGTGTAATAGGGGACTAAGTAGGATTTTTGTTTTATTCATAACATTTTGAACTTAGTCCATGCAATAGACCTAAAAGTAGGATTTTTGTTTTATTCATAACATTTTGAACTTAGTCCATGGAATAAGACCTAAACCACGTTTATTAATTTGACTATAGTTCAATTAAACTTGGGTTCAAATTGTGCCGAAAAATATTCCCTATTGTTCTTAAAATCAATACTTGAAAAATGGTTATAAAGAACATTATTTCTGTAATTCAATTTTATAACAGTAAGAACCGATTTTAAACAAAGAAGAAAATTATTGACATACATACATATGTCACTTTTTTCTGAGCGAAATGTGAAGAGATTTTCGTACAAAAATTCTTTGGACAATTTAAATTAAATTAATATTTATTTAACGAAATTTGACTTCCGGTTGCATCAAATTATTTCTAAAAAAAGGAATTTTACAACAACCAATTATTTATATATTAGTTCGATCTCGAAATTTGAAGTCGGGTTGTAAATTAGCCCTCATATTATTTGAATTTGTGCCTTTCTTTGCGTTCTTCCGGTTAGCCAATATAAATTATAAAGAAATATTAAAGCAGTATTCACATGAGCGCGACTAACTAACGACGAATGAATTACAAAATGTAAGTTTTATACACGTTTCAAGACATACTTTCACACAAATTCCTAACAAAACGATAGCAATATAGTTTCTATTTGATTTATGATGTATTCTTTTACTTTTCAATTTCATATATTAATAAACTTGATACAAACTGTCAAACTTTATTCGCGTTCCACATTATCCACACTCGAAACCAATAAAATAATCGCGCGTACTCAACCTAAAGAAAATCATTCTTGTTTTGGTTTCGGTGATGAAAAGAAACATATCCTCGTTCAATTTTCCGATTTGCATTTGCAATGGACGAACATGAAATCTTTTTCTTGTTTTTTTTTTTATTCACAAGGACACCAATAACTTTGTTTAAACAAATATAGCTTTTATCGCATTTTCTCAATCGTTTGTTTTCAAAACAAAACACAACAATGATAAACAAAAAAAAAAACAGTTGTCAAACTTCATTCGCGACAAATTCAAAAATCGACGAAAATTCGTTTATTCGTTGGTCGTGCTCATGTGAATAGTGCTTAAGACCCTTTTATAGAATACTTATGCTATTACTTGAAAACTCATTTAAGTCTAACTATTTTCTTGGAGTTAAGTTTATTCGTAGGTAATGAACACTAAAACTAATTATTTTATCATTTCCGAACAAATTCTATGGGAATAAATTCCAAATTCCAAATAAATTATATTGCAATCGACTTTTGTGTAAATTGTTGAAGTTTTAAAAATAATTGTTTCCATAATTCAATCTTTTTTAATAGCTTTGGCTATTTTGTTTTTACACTTTAATTTATATTTTCTTTTTGTTTATTTGTTTTTACTTGCTCAATAGGGCAGGTATTGGTTTCATGTAAAAATGTTAAAGTTTTGGATGTATTTTCCTTCGATAATTTAAGGCTGAATTCTCCTATAAAACAGCTGAAGCTCCTATAAAACTACTTTTATTTTCTTCAGCGATCTAAATTCAAGTAAAGAAATTTTGTTCGTTTAAAAAATGCTATAAACTCATCTCATGCTTTATAAATTTTAAATTATATCCCATAACACTTACATTCTTAAATAAGTTACTACGTTAGTTTTTATGGCTACAATGTCGAGCCATATTTAGCCTTGAATAAAAAGAGCAAGTTCGTGCGATTTAGTCGTGCAATTTATCTTATGTAGGTATGCAAATAAAACAGCAGGAAAGTTCTAAGCAAAAATAAACTGCACTGCAATTTGATTAAATATTCAGAAAAATCAGAATAAATAATACTTTGTGAATTATAGTTTCTATCTACAATAATATTTCGTTTAAAGTTCATCTAATCAGATCTCACTGATGTTGCTTTCGGTTAGGTTGATTACCGCGAAATTATTCAAATTAACAAATTTTTAACCGATTTGAATATTTAAGAACAAATTATATTATTTATTTTGTTTTTTTTTTAATGTATTGTTTCCTTCAATACAATTAGAAAAAAAAAACATAATCAAAGTCAAGCGCATTTTTAAGATTCATAATTTTTGTTGTCTGTACCGACTGCAAAAATTGCTACAAGTGTTTGCTGCTGCTTCGCCGCGGCTGTAGCTGGCGCTGATGGTTGTTTCAATTGATTGTTGCTGTTTCAAACAAGTGAACGGAAAACCTGATAAACTGGCTCTATATAGTGTTCTAATAAAAAATGCAAGAAAAGAATTTATTCGAAATAATTTCAGTGTTCTAATAATAATACTGACAACAAATAAATAAAAATAAACAGACAACTTTGCTTAACCTTTAGTGTAGAAGGCAAATTTGTTGTTTATTTCCCTCCATCTTCAACCTGTCACTTTCCAAAGCAAAACAATCATGGTAATTTCCTTAATTTTGAGCTTTTCGTGTTTTAAATTGTTGCCATTTTAGTATTAGATTAAGACGACATTGAACTTCTCATGAGAGTAGTTCATAAATTAATTTTAAAATATAGTTTGTTGATTGTTGTGCTGTCAGTTTAAGTAATTGTCCTATTGCGAATGTCAAATGTCAAAATGATGTGTTTGAATGAAACAATAAATTACACTAAGACATTTTGATAGATGAGCAATTTGTCCCACATGGAAAGAAAAATTTCATAAAAAGGAAACGTAGTTGTTTTTAAGGCAACTTTGGACTTTAAATTTTTGTTAATTAAAACGTGTAGGCACTAAAACCAAATACTACCACATAAGAAAGTATTATGATTGATTTAACGAATGTCAATTCTGTGTTGACATTGGAATAAACCAAATAATCAAAGATTTTTTTCTAAAATGCATATTTTACTCCAGTAAATTTAATTTTGACATATTGTGTCCCTGCAAAGAGTGATACGTTCCAATATATTGACGGAAAAGCTTATACAAATTATGATTGATTTAACAAATGGCGTCAAATGTCAATTGACGACATTGGAATAAACCAAATAATCAAAGATTTTCTTCTAAAATGCATATTATACTCTAGTAAATTTGATTTTGACACATTGTGTCCCTATATAGAATTTTTGACAGGCGACAGATGTCCAAATATTTATAGATTCAATTGGCCAGTTTACATTTCTAAGATCTCAGAGATTTCCGTATTCTTAGAAATAAAAAGAACATTTCTCACTCTTGCTATTAGAAATCTAAGAAGAGAATTCTTATTATTCCATTTCTCGCACAACGAAAAGAAAAGTTCAATATTTTGTTTATTAATGAAAAAAACAACAATTTTAGCCGTCGAATGCAAGAAATCTATTACCATATTCTTAACTACAAAACCTTTTTCTATTGAAACTATTGTTTCCACCATAACGACTTAATACTTTCCAACTCGAATTTAATTTTCGTTTACAATTTCAAAAATGCGTTTCAAAACGAATTCTGAGTGTTCAGAAAACCGTCATTTAGATCTGAAAAAAATTCTGAACAGAGTCCGAGCATATTGAGCATGTTCTAAACATCCTCTGAAGAAAAGTTAAACACACCTGAACGGTCCGCTGTCATTATTTGTCAATTGTCACTTTACTTGTCATTTTCAACTACAAATATAAAAATAAGGTTTAAAACTTAAATTAAAATGAAAAAAGTAATTATAATGAAGCAAACATGCAATTTTCAATTCCATTTTTTTTAATCTTAACCTGCCAAATGCTTGCGTTCAGCCTTCAACTAGGTCTGCTCAGCTATTTTATTTTAAGCTCCTCGAGAACGTTCTGAATACGTTCAGAACGAAACAAAAACATTAAAGGCTCTGGACGTTCAGCGGTAAAAAAGAAACACAATTTTCTGTTTAAGGCTACGTTCAGACGGCGACTATTCGATTTGATTTTTTCACGTATGCGGTTTTATTGAATACGAGACGGCGTTTCACACGAAAAATATTCGATTCGATTTTTTTACGTACTGGTTTTGAGGCGTTGCAGGGGAAACAGCACTGTCGGCAGTCAACCGACCATCTTCATCATGGATCCACGTATTCCACTTATTTTTTATTGGTATAGAAATGTTAATGAACGTAATAAACGAATTTGATGACATTTTGTTCGTGTGAACGACGCAATATAAAGATAAGTGCTACTAATAATGCATACGATAAAAATTTATCGAATAGTAGTGACAAGTTCATACGGTATATGGACAAAATTATTTCACGAATACGGGATTTTCCCGCATGGACATGAAGCCCATGCGGAAAAATCCCGCAAATATAACACTCGCTGCCACTACTTTATTCGATAAAATCCCGTATACGGTATACGAGAAAGAAATTATCGTCTGAACGTAGCCTAAGAGTTCAAGCTCTTGGATGTTTGAAAATAGCAAAGTATTTTTCGATCAATAAAAATATTTAATTCGTAAAGTCAGATTCAGATGATGAACACAATATAAACATCAAGCTTTACTGTCAAATTGACAGGGACGGACTCCATTTTTTTCGATGACAAGTTTATTATTTTAATTGCTTCATGTTTACCGTTGCATTCAAAATGTTATCAACCTGAACAAATTGTATTAACTTCATGCGCAATTAAAGCTGACAACTTCACAATATGATGAAGTTTATGATTTTGACACTTAAATTGTCATAACCTTGTCGAAGAAAATGTTATTTAAGACACATTTATTCAGTTGTTATAAAATGTCAAAAGAAGATTATAGTCTTTGCGATGCAAATTCATCAAGTTGTCAATTTTGATCCCATTAATTTTACTATGTGAACGCGTTCATCAATAAATTTTATTCAACTGTCAAAAAATGTATTGCTTTTGATTTGACAATTCACTCAAACGGAGTTGTGTTCGGAAATACACAAAAAAGTAAATAAATTATCCTTCTTCGACTCCTTCAACATATTACCACTTCAACAGCTACTGAACAATCCGTTAAAAATTGCCAAGTCTTGTAGTCTCGTTAATCCTGATGTACCTACAAAAGTTTGCTCCAAGTAAACATGACCATGTGAGTCTTTTTATTTGTTAAACACAAAACAAAAACATTTACAAGTAGCTTTTACAATCATCAGCTTCCGGCAAGTAGTATCGGAAACCAGTGTAATTTATTTATTAACAACTTTATGTAAATTAAAAAAATTAAAATGAATATATTTATTGATGTCATTATTATTATATACAAAGTGATTATTAACACTCTTGCTTACGTATGTTTAAATTTTTACTTTTTAGAACTTCATTGGTTTGTTTCAGTTTTAATAAATTTAGCCTACGTTTTAGCAATTTATCTTAATGTCGTTTATAATTTGTATTTCTTCATTTGTTCATATTCACCTCAGAGAGCTGAATGACCTACGTGACGTCTTCAAACAAACATATTTTTTTTGTAGATTCTTGGGCTTGAAGTAAATAAACTTGAATTATAAAATTAGTTAATTTTTTGTTGTTGGTCTCTTCTTATTTATTTTTAGTTGTTCGTTGACCACGTATGGTTTTTTTTTTTCTTTTTTAATATGCTTAAATTTTTGATGATGATGATGAATTGGGCTAATTAAATTGTCAGTGAAAAGAGTATTTTTCGTTTTGTATACCTATTCAATTAAAATGTCATAATACAAACATTTTGACAAATGATTCATTCATATAAAATCTGTATAAACCTTTTTAGTGAAATATTTTGTATATTTGATGCGACTGTCATAATAATAAATATATGCGTGTAAATTTGTGATGGTCAGCTTAACATTTCAGGTTTTTTAAATATTCCATTGTAATATTGTAAAGCTTTTTAGTTATCAAACCACAAAATGTTTGTAAATTCAGATTTTAATAAATTATGATGATATTTTTAAAATTGCATCTGATAAAGGTAAATGTACATTTCTGAGTTGTTTAGCCTCACCTCACAAGTCATGTGTCTGACCTCAGAAGTTTTTTCTGTCTTCTTTATTAAAAGAATTCCAATATAAAATTGTTTTAAATTAAGCTGAGTTCATACTTGGAATTTTGTTTCTGATTGAAAAAAGAATTATTTTTGTTAAAATAGTTACATTTTTGATAAGATAAAGAAATTTATCAGGCATATCTTTCATTGCCTTAAATGACTATCAAACTTCATTTTGAATTAGAAAATCAATAGTAAACTTTCATTTGACGTTTTGTTATTATATTTTAGAAAAGTGTATAAAGCGTTAACTCTATGTTTAAAACTGTTTTTTGGCTATATTAATTTTGTTCCTTAGTCAATTATCGTTTGAATCAGAGTTAATTGAAAAATTTGACATACATGTTGTATGACATGACAGCTGTCATTTTAATTATCATATAAACTGTCACTACTAAGCCAAAAGAAGAAAGTGCACAAGTCTTCTTCGAGATGAGCTTATACAACTTCAACAGTTTTCTATGACACTTAACATAAACGTTGCTAAGTTTCATTTAACTTAAAATAATAAAAATACAAATCTCCATATCGATTAATTTCAATTAATTACTTAATTATATTGGCTATCAAACTTTATAGTCACAAATTCATGAAATTCGCTCATTAAAAATGTCTTTCGATTTGTATTCTATTTCTATCTCCTCAATAAGCTAAAAGCGAATAACAACTTACCAAAGAAAAAAAAATATCTTAAAAGCGAGACAAAATAACTTAACCAAATTTGCTATAATCCATAAAAGGTAACACTTGTCCATTTAATTTATAGTTTAATCCCTTAAACGTAGATACTTATTTAAATATTATCATTCCGTCATAACTTATTTGTTTGCAAATTACCATCATGCCAAATTGATTTTAGAATCAATTTTGTTTGTTGCACAATAAACTGCTTATTAAATGTCAGAACTTTGAATATGAAAAAAAGTAAACAACAAATTGAATTTTTAAGGTGAAAAATACAATATTTGGGTTGCATTTGTTAGATTTTTATAGAAAAGGCTAACATCAAGCAAATACAACCCAATCATCTTTTGCCATAACATTTTTACGGTAAAACAAAACTTCAAATAAAATATTTGTTTAATGTAATTGCCAAGCCCTCTAAACAAATTGATATTAATTGATTTTATGAATAAAAACAAAATTCACAAAAGAGGCATGAACATTTTTGCAAACAAGCCCAATTAGCTATAAATGTGACACTTTGGATCAAAATAAAAACCAAACTAAAAATATTGATGACAGTTCATGTCTAGAGGGTGTTTATTGTTTATAATTTGATTGAGAAATTATTTTCAATCTAGTTAAATTTAATGGATCGATTAATAATGAAACATATTAAATTATACTCAATGTGTCACAATAAGTTATTAATATAACTCGTGTTTAACTCTATATAAAAGGTAGATGTTATTTTGGTATGACAATTTATATTGTTTTGGTTTAAATTGGGATTTAAAAATGCCTAAAGTTCACAATGAATTTTAAACCCGTTCTGATAAGCTTGAGTTCCACAATTTAAAACTTCCTGCGCACTTTAAGTCAAATAACCCTTTAAAACACGTTGAATTTGGTATATGTAAGGATATCCTATACCCTCCAGGACATAAAATTCAAAAATATTAAAATATTTAAGTTAAGCTTTGATTTGCTGTAGAAATAGGTAAAATATACAAAAAAGTTTCACAAATAGTAGAACCATTGAATCCTATTCATGTTTTCATTGTCTTACACTGCAATTTCATTTAATCTAAACAGAGCCTAAACTGTCTAACTCAAAATTGTGTTTCTTTTTCTGTTCAGTGTGTTCAGAGCTTAAAATTTATTTGACTTCACTCGTACAAAGGACGTGTTCAGAGCCCGATCCACAAACTCAGAAAAAATCTATTACCATGTTCTTAATATCAAAAGCTTGTTAAGCTAAAATGATTTTATCTGTCAAACAGAATTATTAGTTTTTAACTTAACTAAAATTTTTGTTTAAATGTATAGCTCTAAAAAATCGTGGATTAAAAATGCTCAAAACGAAATCTTATTGCACAGAAATTTTTTAGAGCAGTTTTTGCTGTAGACTTAGAGAGAACACTGAATTAAAACAAATCTAAATCTTTTCTTTTGCTTTAAAAAATATTCTAAATATTCTCTCTATCTTGTGATTTGACCTTAAACTTTGGCATTCTTCAATTCGCTGTTAGAACCAAAACCTATCTTCAAAATTATTCAAATCTCCCACCGCAGAGTAAGTGTCCTAAAATGGCATTTCAAGTGACATTATCATAATATTTTCATCTGTCAAAATGAGTAGGTATTTCTCTGTCATAAATAAAACTCCTTTCATCAGTTGGTCGAAGCAACTTCTAAAAATAAGCTTAAATGCCCTTTTGGATTATTGTTGTTTTCATTTTGAATGTAAAGTAAAATTCAAAAAAACAAAAACTTGCCTTTTTCTTTTTTAAATTTGTATCTTTTCTCTTTATTTTCTCTTTGATTTATACGTGCTTACAAAATGATGCGATTTGTTTTTGTTTTCAAAAAATCTTGTCAATCCTGCTGCAATCCTACAATCCAAAAACAGAAATTTATCAGTCAGAGTCAAGTGAATGTACTTTATAGTTTTGTTGCACTTAGGTTACATCAACTCAAATCTTTCTTTTTTAATTTTTGTATGTTTTATCACCTCTCAAGGCGCAACACTTTTCTCACATACAAATTTTACACACTCCTCTAAAAAGAGAAAAAATAATTTTTATTTTTTTTTGGTTGTTGTTGTGGTTTTTGTAAAATTTATTATTTATGGGTAAAATATAACGGTACAAACAGAAATAATATTTATAGTATATTAATCAACATCCACACTCATTGACACTTAATAAAACACACCTGAAGGTTTAAATAAAAACTAACGAACGAAAGAAAGAACAACTTGTGGTATAAGAAGTATTTTCAAGAAAGGTACATCCACTCTTGAAGGCGTGTGAAGTCGAATCAAAAAATAATAAATAAAATTATTATAGGAAATATATTTTTTTATATCTGGGTACGCGTGCGCGATTCAAAGAGCGAAATGATTACCGCATGGCCAAACGTCGACGGTTGAAATGAAACTGAAAGCGGTGTTTTTATTAAAAACCCATATTATTGTCTGTCTGTCTCCACTGTACCACACTTTAGTTTGATAAATAATATTCCTACTACTGCTTTATAGGAGCGCAAGACGCTCAGCTCAGAAAGAGCTTTAGATTTTTGCTCTTCTCGCGAAACCATCGTGTCGCTTGGTCGTCGTTGTTGTTGTCGTTAACGCCGCTACCGTCACCGTGTGTCGGTTTCGGTTGTCGTCGTCTTCTCGTCGCTTTGTCGTTTTTAGTTGGCACTCTGGTGCTGGTAGTTAGTTTCCTACCCTACCACCTTCCATAATAAAAATCAGACAAACTCAGGTGGCTCAGGTGAGTGAGAGACTTAAAAGTGACACTGTTTAGTATAGCGCGCCGAAAAAGAAAACAAAAATAATAAACTTTTCGAGTCGATTACTAACGAGTCTCACAAAAAATATTAATAAAACATGAAAAACTCAACATAATAATGATAACCAAAATCTTGAACATTAATTATGAAGTTTTATGTGGGCAATGGGTATAATATTGAGTCGAGCGTGGCCAGGGATGAAAAAGACCTTAGATAAGTAAAGAAAATACATGCATTATGGCTGAAACACAAACACGCTTCAGCTTCGGTTTCATCTGCGTTATACGATGGGCCTGCTTTGAATGACATTTCTAATATGACATTTCTAAAATGGCACTTCTGTCATTAGCAGCTGTTATCTTTTTTAAAAATTGGTTTTGATTTTTCGTGCAGTCAAAAATAAGAATTTTGAAATCGAAAAATTTAAATTTATCGCGAAAGTAACTTATACAGACTATAATAACCAATGGGAATTGGAATTGTTTGTTGACATTTTTTACAGCTTCCGTTTGGAGTCACATTACTTAACATTAAGTTCTTTTCCTTACGATTGTCAAACGAAACGTGTGGTCAAAGCTTTATTGTGATAGCATGTATTGAATTCCTTTGGCTGAACTCGTAATGGCTGAATCACAAACACGCTTCAGCTTAGGCTTCGTCTACGTTACGGTGGGCCTGTTTCGAGGTTGCTTTGAATGACATTTTTATTATTTCATCCTTCCAAAAAGCAAATATTTTGTTTGTTGACATTTTTTTTTACAGCTGTTGAGCTGTCAGACAAAGCAAATGTTCAGATAATTCCGTTTGGAGTCACATTGCATTCATTTGCTTACGATTGTCAAACGAAACGTGAGGTCGAAGCTCCATTGTAATAGCATGCATTGAAAAAAAACGTCAGGCCAAGCCGAAGCTGAAGCGTGTTTGTGTTTCAGCCATTAGTTTCAAAAAGATTAGCTTTAAAAAAAATGTGAAACCAAACAGTTCGAAGGATAAGGCTTTCTAAGCGGTTTAAATGTGAACTTGAAGAAGAAGGGCCTACCATTTTGAACTTCATTCAAATCCAAAATTTCTTAAATTGAACAATCTTTCAATACTGTCATATCTCGAAAGTTGCATCAAATGTCATACAATCGTGTGAATTTAAATTTTTGTCTGACAATATAGCCATGTCTTTAATAACTGTGGTCAAACGACCCTTATTTGAAATTTTCAAACATAACGCCAAAGAAACTGACAATCATAGTTTTTTCATTGACATTAAAAAAACTAACCACTTAACCACAAGAAAATTCAATAATTTGAGACATAATCTGTCAAAAGTAAAAACAGACATTTTTTAATTTAAAAGTATTTAGCTATTGACAGTTCGTTGGAAATTATTGTCGGGGAAGTTACCATAGTGAGAGCCATCTATTCATAAATAAAGTTTAGTTTAGAGTTACAATAGTTGTGTTTTATTGGCAAATGAATACGCTTAATTTAACCGAATAAAAAATAACAATAGATTAATACAAAAATAAGTCAGTAGTCAGTAAACAAGCTCTGAATTTTCAAATATAGTAAACAGTAAGGTGGTGACACAAGATATAAATATTGAATGCAGTCTACACCAGACTTTTTTATTTTCACATTGATTTACATAAATGAAGAATGAAGAGATTTAAAAAATATTTAAAAGAAATACTTTTTATCAGATGTTGAAAAGAAGTAGAGCACGAAATCCTTATTAAAGTTTACTTTAAATTTTAGGATCAGGGCCAAAAGAATCTACTTCGGATATGTTCTCTTTTTAGCGAACTCTACACGGTCTATCGTTTTTTTGCATTTATTTTATTTTTGATCAAGTTCCAAAATTTACAACCCACATTTTCATGAATATTTCAATTCGATTAAAAAAACGATAGCTTGTTTTCGATTTCTCGTTCAATATATTTTCCCCAAAAAAAAAACATTGGCGCAAAATTTTAAACCGTTAAGTAAAATGTTAAAACCATTTTTAACAATTTACTAAGCTTATAAGATGATTAACCTAATTTTAACTCTTAGCAATTTCCTAAATCAGTATGACATCTGTCAAGTTATTCTTATAAGAGCAGAATGGTCCAATCAATAGTTGAGAATTCCATTTAATAGGTCCGTTTAAGCGTATTTGCTTTGTTTATATTTCTTTTTTAGTTCAAAGCACTGCTCGAACTGTCAACAAAATAATTGTGTTTCTTTTTGAGTTATGAGTGTTCAGAGCTTGAAATTCGTGTTTCTTTTTTAGTCCTAAACATGTTTAGAGCTCGCTCTGTGAGCTCAGAATAAAATAACAGAGTAAACGGAGTAAAATGCTGAACACAAACAATTTGTTATTTGAAAACTGGGAATTTAAAAAAAATCATCGTCAACACAATACAAATGACGGAAGAAGCTGGTCGCTCTAGTGGAGAAGGTGAGATAATTTAGAAAAAACAAATCATGACAGTTTAGTGCTAAAGTTGTTTTATAATTAAATTAAAGAGCTCTGAACACACTCTGCTCAGAACTCTACTTTACGCTGTTCGCTTAGACTCTGCTCAGTGCTCAGCTCTGAACTAAAAAAGAAAAAACGCCAATTATTGTCACGAACTGTCAATTTTTAGACATGTTTGAAATCTCGTTTTTTTAATAAAATTCAATTACCAATTTATTTAGCAAAACGAAAGAAAAAATTAAAAATTTAAGAGTCTCTTAGTAAGTTGCTAAATTTTTATTATATGACTAACTAGTAAATTGTTAAACCCTTAACAATAGTTTAATACATTTTTGAGCCATTAATTCTACCAAATAATTGTATATCACCGGGCATCAATATCAAGGTTATAAAAGAACAATACCTTCTATTTACTGCATTTTTCGTTTATGGAAAGTATATTCAACGTCAAAGGGAACAAAATCTATCTCGAAGGTTTACATGCTGACTGTCAGATGTCGTGACTTCATATGTCAATACTGACTAATGAGGCTCACTTTTAATTTAACTTTTATATTTGGTATCACTAGCGTTTTCAACAAAGTTATAGCACCTTATATATCAATTCTAGTACATATGTTGGTGGGGTGCGTTCAAAGTTTTCGTATTGTATCATATAATTTATTTATGTTTTTAAAAATATAATTGTTTGTGTCAAATGTGTATTTGATAAATTTTGAAAAGCCTAAAAAGTTATCCAAAGCTTAAACCACGTTACTACTTTTTTAACAAACAAAAATGTATATCAACTTATAGAATAAACTTTAACTGCCAACCCTGGCCAGAAATTCATTCTCCATAGCCACTTGAGAGGAATAAGAGTCAGACTAGCTTAGCTCTGGACCCAGAGCTCAGTAAGTTAAACAAAAATCAAAACTAGATTACGAAAAATCCCATAGTTACACTCAAGACGTTTCTTGTGCGGGTGCCTACACTTTTAAGCTTTACCATTTTAGATACTGTATCTATCACAAAACCCAAAAAAAGCTCCACATCGTCTTTGATATGTGAAAGACTTAAAGTTTATCTCATTTGACCATTTGGAGAAGACTTATCGACGACGACACGACAACTTCGAAGACTCGAAACCAAACAAAATAAAAAGACACCGAAAGTGAATCAAAATAAATGCGATCAATTGTGACATTTTACAAGAAAAGACAATTTTAGAATTTGCGCGAGTTTAACATTGTTGTGGACCTGTTTCTTTCCTTAATTTGTATTTTAGTAATTGATCATATTGCGATTTAACTTATTTCAAAAAATAAGAGTTAAAATATGTACCTCGATCTTTTTATAGGTTGACGTTGGGTTTGGGTTGGTTGTCAAGTTTGGTTCAATTTGATTTAGTTTGTAATAAAGTAATTTTATATAATTTATTTTTTAACCTGTCCGTTGCTGTTGTAAAATGAGAAAAATAATAACTTCAAAGGTCAACACGGTTGTTTAGAAATTATAACAGAAAAATTAACAATAAAATAGATGTTAAGTGCATTATAAAAAAAAATAAAAAGAAAAAGAAGTTTTAATATACCTACTACATCTTTTAAAAATAGTATATTAAAAAAAAAACAACAACACGACTATTTAGCAGCTCTGTAAATAATAATAATAATATAATAGTTGTGTATTTATCTGTTGTTAAATAGAAATAATACCCGCTTATAAAATGAAAGGTAAATTATAATTTATTTACTCGTACCTACATGTTGTGGATAATAATAATAAACTGGTCTGGTCTGTCTTGCTTGATTGTTTGTTAGTTATATTTTTAGTTATTTTTTTTAATGCAAAACAACTGGAAGTATTTTTATAAAACAAAGTGATTTGAGGTGTTTTGCAAGTAACATTTGATTAAAAGTTTATAAATGGGTTTAAAAACACATGTTTTGAATAGTTATTAAAACACATATGGATGATTGTAACATCTGGGACTGTTTGTGTCCACTTTTAATTCTTTTAATTGTATGTGGTTTTCTTTTTTTTTTTGAAAATTCTGCTACAATTTGTAATCTTTTACAAATATTTGCAACTTATTACGTGCAACTTCGGTTTCTTGTGTTTTCCAAGTGTTCTTGTTCTTCCTAACATAATATGTAATCGTGTTTTTTTGGCATTCTATAAATAGTATAGTAGAAAATTCCTAACAAAATGCATCGGCAGTAACCAGATTTTTGTATTTAATAATCAGAATAATAACACAAAAAAAAACACATAAATAGAGAAAGTTTTGTGAAAATCAAAAGTTAAAATTAAGTCCAGCCAAAAAACAAACTAATAAAATGGACAATCTTCCAGAAGAAATTATAACAAAACATCTGGAAATTGAGATTCTATAAAAAAAGTTCATTTAACAATAATTGCAGCTTTGACATAAAATAAAAACTTGAAGAAGGGGTTTATTCGTAGACTACTACATTAACATGTGGTATTGAAGCGAGCTTGAAGCTCGTCTTAATTCTTTATATAACTGAATCGAGTTGAAATGAGCTTGATTTGACCCGATTCCGGTCGGGGATCGGAGTCGATTCAAAATTTATGAAGAAAAACTGTGTGGAGGAGTTGGTTTTACAGATAATGCATTATGGTCTGTTTATTTGCATGATTGTGTATAGTTCAGTTTAAATCAATTGAAAAAAAACTGCACCTGGAGTTGATAGCATATTCTTAAATGTTGCTGAACTAGTCAGTTCTTTATTGTTTAACACGAATCTAACTATCTCACTTGCACTTCATAAGAAACATCAAAACACTATTTGCATTTTAAAAAGTGCTGTCAAACTATATAATTTTTAAATCTTCTTGTGTGGTGGAAACCCCAAAAAGATTTATTAAATCTTAACTGAGATAAACCTTTAGTGGAAACATAGCAAAACATAAATATGTTTTCTCTTTCAAAATAAACCCAGTTAGTCCATTTTCATTAACAAAACTAAATAATATCAACATTAACAGATTATTTTTTTTTTCGCCAATGAAAAACACATGATTCCAAATGCACAACTACTCAACGAACAATGCCATCGAGATACGAATGCCATATCAATCGTACCAACATTTGAGAACGAAATCATATAAGATCCATTCGAGACTCCTATGAATGTCAAAATCCCGTCCCTAGTACGATTGTACTCTAACTGTTATCGGTAGTATTTATACTGCGAATATTGTTTTTTTATTTTTGTAAAATCCTACTATAGTATTGATAGATTTTCCAACAAAACACGGGTAGTGGTAAAAAAAATATTACAAAATATTCAATTGTAATTATGTACTGCTAATTGAATCTCCATACATTTTTTCAATTATTTTAAAAAGTAATTGAAGAATTTTATTACAATTACTTGTAATTGAAAAGCGTCACTTATTTGCAATATAATTACATGAATGTAATTGAAAACAAAAGTAATGAATATTTTGTTTGTTTTCAATTACATTTTATGGGATTCTATTAAATAATTTAATTAAATTAACCTGATACATTTTTAAAGTACATGTAATTATTAAGTGATTTTTTGAATTACTTAAAAGTAATTGAGATGTATATTTATTCTAACTACAATTAAAATTAATTCAAATTTATATTTTTACAATTAAATTTACGTGTAATTGTAATGACAAAAAAAGGTCACATGTTAATTACTTCTAATTAAAATGAAAGTTGAAATTATTAACTTCAAATAGGAAGTTATTGTTATAGGTCCGATTTGTCAAATTGAAAATTTTGACATTTCTCGACGTTTCAAGGTCCCTATAGTCGAAATAAAAGATTTTTAGAAAGATGTCTGTGCGTGCGTGTGTACGTACGTTTGTACGTTCGTACGTCCGTACGTTCGTGACGTTTTTTTCGTCCTCCATAGCTCAAGAACCAGAAGAGATATCGACTTCAAATAAATTTTATTATACAGATAATAAGGCAGAAAGATGCAGAAAGGGTCCTCAAGAAAATTGCGTGAGTGGTTTTTTACCATTGCAGTTTGAAAAAAGGTGAACATTTTGGTTAACCCTAAATATCTTACGAACCAAAAACGCTAGACACTTGAATTAAATTTTATAAAATATATTGTAACGTGATATCAAAGAAGTATATTTTTTGAAAAAAAAAAACAACTAACGGTTTTTTTTATAAATCAAGAAAACTGAGAAAAAAATTTGTCACCTCCAAAATTTTACGACTAAAATATGATTTCATCTCCAAAACAATTTTGTGCAACGAAGAATAATGTTTTCTGATAAAATTTTGAGAAAAATCGAATTGAAAGTTTTTTTATAAAAAATAAAAATCTAAAAAAAAATTACTCAAAGTTAGTAAAAATTGAATATCGACTCAAATATCTTTTCAAAAACTTAAAATTTAGGCTTCAAACTTATTCTTACTTATAAGAAATATTGTTTTCAACATTTTGAAAAATCTTGAGAAAAATCGAATTGAAAGTTTTTTTTACAAAAAATAAAAACCTAAAAAAAAATTAATAAAAGTTGGTAAAAATTGATTTTCGACTCAAATGTTTTAAAACTTTGAGATATTGGCTTTAATTTACTTTTATATTTCAAAAAATATTATTGTTAACATTCAGTAACATTTTCAAAAAAAAAAACGAATTGACAGTTTTTTTTTACAAAAAATTGAAAACCGAAAAAAAATTAACGAAAGTTGGTAAAAAATGATTTTCGACTCAAATATCTTTTCAAAAATTTTATATAGTAGCTTCTGACTAATTTTTACTTATAAGAAATATTGTTTTCAAAATTATGACAAATTTTGAGAAAAATCGAATTAACAATTTTTTTACAAAAAACGAAAAACCTAAAAAAAATTAACAAAAGTTGGTAAAAATTGATTTTCGACTCAAATAGCTTTTCAAAAATTAAAAATATTGACTTCAACCTTATTTTATTTCACAGAAAATATTGTTTTCGATATTCAGTAATTTTAATATAAAAATCCAACTGTCCGTTTTTTCATAACAAATAAAATCTACAAAAAATAGTACGCAAATTTGGTAAAAATTGATACGAGTATTTATAGACAAACTTTTAAGCAAGACAAATAGACCGACGGGATGGTCAGTTATCAGTTTGGATCGCATCCCAGCCTCTTTTTGTTTTTTACTTTCTGTCTGATTCAAGAATTTCTTACAATTTCAAAAACAAGAATTTCTGTTTTATTCGAAATCGAAAATTTGGATCTTTTCGACAATCGGTGAATATTGCCTTTTAAAAAAAAAATATGTCCAAAACCCTTACTCTAGGGTTTTTTCAACTGTTGTCACATTATTTTTCGTCAAAAACAAAAATAGCCCCAATAAGCTTAAGAACAATTCACTTTTGGTTTTTGTTAAGATGAACTTTATATCCACCAAAATAACTCAAGCTATCATTAAACCAAACAATTTCCATTTGATAAACTCACAACATTTCAGTTAGTTAAATCTCGTTCAAACCAGAAATATTGCAAAAAGCCAAACGGCGAAACGACAAAACAACAAAACGTCAAAGCAACAAAACGACAAAACAACAAAACCACGAGCAACAAACAAACAAACAAAAAATAAACTAAAATCCAAAAATTTAAAATTCAAAGTAATAAGGACTCACGCCCAAGTGTTTTTATGTAGTTGAACTTGTTTTTGCAATAAAAATTCAAAAATAACAAATCTAAACAACAACTTATCAAAAGCCATTAGGTGTGATTTTGATTGGCATTAAGACATTAAGTGAACATCTTAACATTTGGCATTAAATCCGTTATAATGCGATTTGACTGTGAATTATTGTTTGGTCTAGTTTTTTGTTTTTCTTCGTTTTATTTTTATTTATGTATTTTTTCGAAGTTCGTTAACTTCTTGCAAATATTATGCGAATGTCGTCGTCGTTGTCGTCTCTGGACAAACTATAAAATAAAACCGTAAAAATTTCAAGTAAATTTCCGGTAAGATGAAGTTAAAAAAGGAAGTGATCAAATCGAATTTAAAAAATATCTGAATTGATTTTTAAACGGTACTTAAGACTTATGGCCAATCCAAGGTTTGAACAAAATAATAAAATCATTAAAAAAAAAATAGTATAGATTAAATTTTTGAATATTATGATACTCACTGTGATTTTGCGTAAATTGAACTTGTGCGAAAATTTTAACGGTTTTAATTTTAATTTAAATTTTTTACATCAACAATTCTTCAATTACGTTAAAATTTGGTTCCCACAATAAGAATTCCTTACTTAAAATTTTACACTTACAACAAATTAACACTATAAATAATTTTTCTTTGGGAAAAGTCGATTGAGCGCGACGATGACGATGACGCGGACGGACGCATTCGTTACTTGAATATGGTGTAACACTTTCTATTTCATTTGGCCGTGTCGTGACTTTTGGGGTTTCAATTTTTTTGTTTTCGTCTTACACGTAAAATTAACTCACTGAACCAATTGCATAATATTTTTCTTTCTTTTTTTTATTATTTGAAATTTATCTTTTTTCATTCAATGATGCAGATGATGATGATGAATGGGGGAGAGAAGAAAATAAGAAGAATAACAAAAGACTAAAATCAAAAAGACATGAAAATTGACCGCGAAAGCGTTTTTGAAAGACCCCGAAATGTTTACCACTAAGTTCAAGCTTCAAGCTAACGCAGCAATAATTTCCATAGCAAATGACATGTTTAGTGTTTGTATCTAAAGTGCGTCTTTGGCACCTTTTATATCGCAAACTTTTCACTTTTTCAAATGCACGTATTAAAATGCAAAACAACAAAAATAAAAGGCACGATTACTCTTGATGAAAAGTTTGGTTTACATTTTTCTGATTTTTTTTGGAATCTGCAAATGTTTTGCGTGGTTTAAAGACAACGACGATGGCGATGGTGACGGCGACGACGAGCGATGGTCATTTATGTTTTTGTTGTTGTTGTTAAGCTTGAGATATGAATGCAGTAACAACAGCAATAGTAACGTGGAACTGGGCTTAAGCTGGGTACCTTAACTGGTGTAAGAAAAAAGACTTGTGGTCAATACCGCGCTTTAAACTCGACTGACTAAAATTAGATCTTAAAGTGTTCCTTTTTGTTGAGAGCGAAAAAATAACAAATCAATGGGGACACAAAAACAAAAACCATATGTAAACGTTTGATGTATGTACTACTCCTCATAGTCATACATTAGGTACCTAACCTACCTATAGATATTGTATCTACTTTTTCGGGGTAAAGATATGCTCGATATGTTTACCTTCTTACGTCTTCCCGCTCCCGCTCCTGGTGGTCGTTTGAGCTGGGCAGGAGGAGGAAATTCCGTCGTCGTTGTCGCGGTCGATCCCCGGCCGCGGTATTTCAGAAATGTTGGTTTCCCTTGATCCGCAATGCTGGGATTATTATTTTATATGGATTGGATATGTGGTATGATCGTTAAAGTACTTTACCTATACCAAATTCTGCGGGCTTATGCTATTTTCGTACATATATCGGCATCTTCCCGGTATAAGTAATAGATGGCCCTGGTTAGATATTTTTTTATCTTTCAAGCAAGTTATGCAAGGGGTTCATGGTTTTACCCTTTTATAATTTTTTTGTTGTTGGTTGGTCGATATGGAATCGGGTAAAACACTGAATTTATAAAACATATTTACGTTAGTATTTCTATAAGCGATGGCTTCAGTAACAAACCGGATAAGAACTTCCCAACCACACTCACCATTTAGATTAAAAGTAATTCGCTTCTATAAAAAGAAAGCTTTTCTCTAAGTGTAAACGTCGAATTTCTTGAAGTATTGAACATCTTCCTAGGAAGTGATAAACGTTTTCGATTTGATTAAGGTTGCAAAGATTGCAATTATGATTTATATCAACCAAATGAGGTCTGTAATTTAGCTCTAGCGTTTCAGTTCGGATCTTAAATATTAAACTCATCTCGTTAACCGTGAATTATTTTCGAAAATAATTAGATTCCAAACAATGATTCAGTTTGCTGAATGTCTTTCTTGACATGGACTCTTTAGCACGGTTCAAAATTGCTGAGATGCAGTCATAGAATTCATCCTTCCATGAACCAAAGTTATTCAAGGCTAAATTCAATGTCGTATTATATTTAGCAACCAATTCTTGCCAATCTTTGAACGGCGTGTAACAACGCTGAAGTGCAATCATGAGTAGTTTTCTCTGAAGATTATTATCCCATCTCTTTAGAACTTCGACAAAATAGTCCGCATTTGCCTTAAGGTTTTTTAAGAAAATTTGAGGTAGTTCAGATTTGAAATATATTGCATAGTTAAGTGTTTTTGAAGGGACCTTAAATACACGTCTCTGGATAACTTCAAAGTTTTCACATGTAACCATACACTTCATTAGCATAACAAAGTGAACTTTTTAGTGTTGCATCAAATACTTTGAATTTTACCATCGGTTCGATACATTTGTTATTAAAAGAACTTGACCAAATGCAGTTAATGGCTGATTTCGCCAACTGATGTTTTATCTTTTATATGAGGTCCGATGTTTAAATTTTTTGTTATTGTAAAACCTAAGTATTTAAATTTTTAACTACCTCTATTCTTTCACCATTAAGATTCCAAGAACGGTCATTTCTGACATTATGATTATGAGATCTAAAAAGCATAATCTTCGACTTTGAAGTATTTATTTGAAAATCCCAAAAGTTACAATACTGGTTAGATTTGTAGATTTGCAGTTGTAGAGTTACCTGATTATCAGTAAGAATGACAAGGTCAACAACACATAATAGCACCTTAATAACCAAATCACCATAATATACACCCCAAGTCGTTAATATAAAGGACTCAAAATGCAACCACTTCTGTCTTAAATTGCTGCGTGGAGATTCTATCATTAGAAACTACTGCTGTTGTATTTGATAGAAATTTCTCATATATTCGAAAATAAATATTTGATAGTATCAAAGGATGCTTAAGGTAAAATCTACAAAAAAAGCATAGAGATTAGTTTTCTTATCCAAAAAACGTTAAGCGACATAAGTTAGAGTAAAAATTTGATCAACTGTAGAGAGGTTAGCTCGAAACCCCACCTAAAAACAACTTATTTTGTGGTTTATTTCAACTCAAGGTACAAGTCTAAGATATAGCATCGGAGTAAACAGTTTTCGTAATGAATTTAGAACAGAGATAAAAGTTTTCAGGAAGATTAGGATCTCCTTTTTTATAGATCGCTAAAATGGATGAATCTTTCTTTCGTTGTTGAACACTCAATTAAGTAAGAACAATATATGTCCTAAAAATTGAGAGCTGGCATTTTTTAATAACTCAGCTGGGATGCGCCATCTAAACCCAAGCCTTGCCTTATTGCTTTTCATTCTTTCTAAGACAAAAAGAGTTCTGGCATTGAGAACGGAGTGTCGAAGAACTGATGTAAATAAAATGTAAATGGATCTACTTTTGTAAGTTTTTCGAAATATGAGCCCATCATTTCGATACTGATTGGAAAAACACTCGATCTGTTTCGGTTAGCTAAAATTCGTTCATTTTTCCAGAATTCTTTAGTATCCCTGCATTGAACCATATTAAAAGCTAGTTTTTGCACATATTGTTGTTTTTTTTTATAGAGGAATAGGTTTTTATAAGTATTATTCGCCTGCAGATAAAGATATTTTAAGGCTGAGTTTTTAGTTTTCCTAAAGAGTTTCAACCATTTAAAAGATATTTCTCTGCTTTTTCTACAGGTATCATCATATACCAACTGCACTTGTAATAAATGCCTTTGTTTACTGAGTAGGTGGTACTTGACTCTCTTATGGTTGTAATAATAGACTTACAGCCCTATTATGGCTATGAACTATCAATTATTTGATAACTGATAACTTCTATCAATTTATTGATAATTTGGTATTATGAGTATCAAATGATAATTTTTCACCCATTGTGAATACTAATCAATAAACGATTGTGAATAGGTTTTGTTTGGTGTTTGACGTTTGTCATTTGTGTTGAGTTCTTGTGTTTTGGTCTATAAATAATTTCGGGGGAATAATGGAAGTTGTTTTCATTAAATAAATTTCTCTTTTTTCCTAATAATATTTTGTTTATTTAGGAGTGGAATAGTTAGCAGCAGAAAATAAAATGCTGTTTATTTAAGCTTGCACGATAAACCTTCGTTCCTCAGTACGATTGCCTTGAAGCAACAATTCTAGTGAAGGCATTTCGTTCTTCAATTTGTATATTCAATAAAAACTAAAAATAAACTTTTATAAATCGTATTTAAATTACAATTCTTTACCATTTACGAATATTTGATACATTTGTCAACGAAGATTTTGTAGCTGATAGAATATTTGATGGGTATCAATATAAGTTGAAATATTTGACTGTTAACAGTCGAATTGTTTGTTCCTGAACACCAATTATTTTTAATAAATATGATTTAAAATCATGAAAATAATATTTTTATTTTTAAAATCATGAAATGAAAATAAAAATAAAAATGAACCAGCATAGTGTTCAAATGTGCGTTTCGCCCCGGTGCAATGGTTGGGCTCATCAGAAGATGACTATTACACCTTGTCTTGACGCATATTTTCTCGAATAAATCGAGATTCCATATAATATGAGCTACATAGAGCTACTGTGAATTTGTCTGATGTAAAGACTTGTAGCAACCATATAATTCTTGTTCTTGAAAATTAATTAGTTGGGATTTAAACTCACAAGAGACACAAATGGGAAGATTTAATGAATAGGTAAAAGGGATAACGTTGAAATCTTTTACAATATCAAGCCAGTCACCTTTGGCTAGGCAATAATCGATAACAGAGCAACCTTGACTGCTAATGAAAGTAAAGTTTGGTAGATTCTCACTTTTTGATACTCCGTTTATTATCCTGTGTTAAGCAACAATTTTGTAAGGCTTCAAACTTGAGCTTCCATTTACCAAAATTCAAATAAATTGGGATTATTAGTAAATGTTTAGTGCTAATGAAACAATCTTTTATAACTTTGTTGTCACTAACTTTAATATATGGTCGATTTAGTCACATTAATAAAGCATTGAAATATAGGTTTTTCTGCCAAACTACAGACAGTTGTAAGCCTTTATTTCATATTCATGCGATAGTGCAAGACCACCTTAAAAGTTCTTAAGCATCTTGCACATGAGCTACGAACTACGAACTGCGAACTGTAGAGGTTCGCATATTTTGACTTTTCTTTCTCATGATAGCAACGAATTGTCAATTTTGTCTCCATATTTTCCTCAGCCCTGACCTTTCATACAAAAAACAAAACAAGAGTGGTATAATTTTGAGTTTAAGTTGAGCGCGAACAATTTATTCGTTGTAGTGTGGATGGTATGTGGAACGCAAATAGAGTTTGACAGTTCGGAGCAACCGCACTGCAATTCGTTACTACAAAATTGTTTTTACAAAATTGTCATGTTTTAGAGAACAAAATGCAAATTCTAATATCCTCACGTAAGTGTCAATTGGTTTCTTATAATTTAAATGTGTTTTTTTTTATCGAATTTTTGAATTGTTTTTTTTAATCGAATTTTTTAAATGTGTAAAATCACTTTTGTTCGTCCATTCGTTCATTTGTTGTTCGCTCTCGTGTGCAAGGCCCTTTAGTGAGGCCCCTTTTATGGCACAAGAGTGTGGCTTTTGGTTTTTCCGTTTCAGAATCTCTGAATATATTTAATGGACGAATGTCGAGACGTTCTAAAGTAATTTTTTGATATTTGTTTTTCTTCGTATGTAAGAGCTTTCCCGAAAAATCACACTAATAGTAGAAGGTTCAATTCGCTGTTGTCAAAATATCAGAATTTTGTAAAGAGTGTTTTTTTTTCTAAAGGTATATAACTTTGAATTATATTTTTAATATGATTTCCGTCACATGAACTCTAAGGCTCGTTTCACACTACACGGTTTTGACCGCGCGGCAAAAAACCGGACGGTATAAACTGGATCAATGGCTTATTACATATTATACGGTTTTAACCGTACTTTTTCACAATCGTTTCTGGAAGTGGCTGATCGAACTGAAAATATGCATTTAGTCACGTATGCCACAAAGCTTATCGTGCCCGTATAATATGAAAGCGTATATGCTCTTCTTCGCACCTTTAACAAAATGTAGCCGTCCGGTTTCTTGCCGTACGGTCAAAACCATGTAGTGTCAACCGAGCCTAATGCCAGATTAAGCAATATTCACATGAGCGCGAACGAACGACGAATGAATTACAAAATGTGAGTTTATATACGTTTTACGTACGTTTCGAAGGTCGTTGGTCGTTCTCATGTGAAAGGTCCTTAACATACACTTGATGACTATTATCACGCTAAATATGGTAGTTTTTGTTTATTGACGTATTAATTCAAGCAAATGTGAGAACGTTTATGTTGCTTGGGCGTCAATATATTTAAGGTGAAATGCCAAACCAAAGTGATAATAAATCACTTGACAGTTGACAGAATGTTGACGCAAATTAAAAAAGGGTTGTCAACAACGTTAAAAAAACACCCGTCCTTTTTTATATTAAATTTACTTTAATTATTTTTGTATTTAAATAAAGCCTGAACTGTCAAAACTGCAATTTCGGTACCTTTTATTGATTAGTGTGTTCAGAGCTTAAAAGATGTTTGACATTTTTCCTTCAAGAGAGTCCAATTTCTGAATGTGTTCAGATCGAGAACAACAAGCTCCATAAAAATTATTAAAATATCGCCAAAAGAAACTATTGAACTTAAATATAAACTGAACTAACATCTATCTTATAAATTGAAGTCTACAAAAATAAAGTATCTGTTCCTATCTTCTTTGAGTCCTATTTTTCTGCTACCTCATTTCAATTCAAACTTTCAGCAGAATTCCAAAATTATATTATTTTATTTTGTTCATGTTTTATTTGAGTTCTCTTTTTTAAGTATATGGTTGTTATTGTTGTTTATTGTCTTCTTTTCGAATGTTCTATCTTCAAGCCGTGTGCTCTCTGTCATTACAAAGGTTTAAATCCTTTCCTCAAAAAACCCATGTCAAAGTCGTCTTTTTGGCTTGTGGTCATTGTGTTTTTTTTTTTTTTTAGAGGATAATTAAACCCACTTGCTGTTCAAAACACAAAAGCGTGCTTAACCTCTAATGCCTTTGTTATAAATCTTTTTCAAGAGACCATCAGGCTTGTATAACATCAACAAGAAAAAAGTAAAAGATCTTCCATTCAAGCTTTAAATTCCTTTCAATAATGATCCCCCAGATTATGTTTAGAGGTATCCACGTCAATAATCTTGTTCTTTTCCTACCTCAGTTTAACATATGTATAGGGTCCTATTGATTGTTAACCATATAAAATGTACATGTCATGTCGTTTGAATTTGCTTATATGAGACTTAGAAAATAATCCAAGCACTGACGTTAATAAAATCCACACTCGTATATATTTTGTGGAACATAACAACCGCCTTTCATGAAATAAAATAAATTAAATCCGTTCCACAATATCTGTCAAAAATGATGACATTTAAAATAAAATCTGCAGAACAAAATAAATTCCAGAACATACGTTCCACATCATTTGACATTTATCTTGACATTTGAATGTGTCAGAAATAAGTTTTTCGGTACAAAACCAATAACTGTCTTAAAGAGCAATCAAAAAGAGGATAACAAAAATAAATTACTACACACAAAAATAGCTGCAATAAATCTTTGTTCCAAATTTAGATTTTTATCACAATGACATCATAAAATATCTCAAATTTGGTACGAATATTTTTCAAGAACACCATTAATATCCACCCGTAAAAGGTCCAAGGGTACATTATTGAAATTTAAGAAGATTCAAAGTGAGAGATTTTTATGTATGGAACACCTTTTTGCTGGAACTTTAAAACTCAAGACTTTTTGACAAATTTGTCAAAGTTGATTGACCTATTTTAAGTTTTTTTTGTTTCTCTACTTGAATAATATTTTATGTTCTATTGGAATTTTGGTTTTTGGGATTACCAGTTTTTTTTTGTGTCAAATAGTTCAATAAGTGAGTAAGTTCTGTTTGTTTTGCCATTTAAACAAAGTGTATGCTTTGAAAGTTGGAAGGTTATTTTTGTAATATCTCCGATCAGGGCGAGGCTGTTTGACCTGTGATGTGATAAACTTTTTAACTTATCTTTTTTTTCTGTTGAGACAATTAAAGTTATGGATTTTATGTGAACAATGTTTGTGTTATGAGATCATTGGGTTATATCTATGACATCATATAAAGACATAACTTTAATATTTTCATATTTATCTATTTCATTGAAATTTGTTGACCAAAAATTAAACTGAAAAATCTTCAAATAGACTTTTAATGCGTCATTATTTAAACGTCAAAGTCACTGTTTAAACTTTGACAATATGAAATTGTATTGTAAAAGACTTTTAATATGAGAGCAATCAACAACTGACGAATAGATGAATAAATGTGAAATGTTAAAAAATTTATAAACCAACATAAACTCCCTCCAAATGGTATACGAAAAGGTATAAAAATAGATTAATTGAATCTTAATGTAGTACATTTTTCCTTTTCAAAATAAACGAAATTTAATAAAAAAAATTATTCATCGCAAATTGCAATCTGATTGTAACGAACTGTCAAACTCAACTCGTGCTCTACATACGATCCACACTTCAACGAATAAAATGATGAATGTGAAAGATATGTCATAGTGGGCGAATATTCGTTCATTAGTTGGTCGTTGTCATGTGAATAGTCATTAAAGGACCTTGCACATGAGAGCGAACAACGAATGAACGAACGGACGAACAAACGTTATTTTTCACATTTCAAACAAAAACAAATTTAAATTATAAGAAACCAATTCAAACTTATGTTAGGATATTACATTTTTCATTTTTTTCTTTAAAACTAGACAATTTTGTAAAAACAATTCGGTAGTAACGAATTGCAGTGTGGTTGCAACGAACTGTCAAACTCTATTCGGGTTCCACATACCATCCACACTACAACGAATAAATTGTTTGCGCGCAACTTAAACTAGAATTTATAAATTATAACACTTGTTCTATTTTTTTGTGTGAAAGGTCATGGCTGAGGAAAATATATAAAAAAAATTAACAATTTGTCGTTGTCTGCTAAAAGAAATAAAGCTCATGTGAAAGATAAGTCAAAATATACGAACATCCACAGTTTGCAGTTCGTAGCTCATGTGCAAGATGCTTAAGAATTTCTTTCTGCAATGATGTGTTTCTTTAAATTTAAAGTATTTTAAATGTCTTGTAAGTTGTAACAGAACACAATGAATTCAGAGCAAAAACAGGAACTAAATGGAAAATATGTCAAATATTTTCAAACTGTCAAACGAATTTTACCTTATTCATATAGCATGTTTGACTTTTTTAAATTAAAATCAAAGCCCATTTTAACCAGATATTAACTCTTTGCTCTTTTCAAAGTTTTTATGTTAGAAGAAGCCTTAGAAATAAGCTGTATTAAATTCATATTTTTCTATGACACGTAAGACACATTTTGATGTAACATTTGAGCTTAGGGTGTTAGCTTAAGCATATTGAATTCGGTTTACAATATTTAAACTAAAATATCTTTGCAGGGCTTTCAAGTGTCATAAAACTATTTCAACTAAACAGATCTTTTGCAATTTAGAAGTTTTTCCATTAAAGATTCAATGAAGTTAGTTAGCAGCATAAGTATGGAACCAAACCACACATAAAAAGAAACTCAACAAGTTAATGTTTACAAAATATACCATACCATCCTGCAATGATTTAAAACGTTTTACACACATCGTTTTTATGGGTCTTAATTTGCATAGAGTTCATCATAAAACACAAGTAGCACTTCTGAATTCGAATACGAGAAAAAAAACCAACGAAGATGTTTTTGTCCGATAGTGTGGTTAGGGCAAGACAGCATCACCACAAAAAATTGAAAACGTAGGTAAATTTAATGCTAAACACGTATCAAGATCGAGGCAATAACCAACGTTACGAAGACCATACGCACTCGTAAACTTCCTTCTTTTCCTTTTTAGTTTTGTACTCATTTTTTGTAAATAAGTGATGCCATTTAATTTTTCATTTTTTAAGCCTCTTAGAAGTTTAAAATATATAAATGCAGGAAACCCCACATTTCCTCAATAAAAATGGCGATACTAAAATTGCACCTGTCAAATTTCGCACAACCTAATGCTACGTACACATAATGCCATCTATCGGTCTGTGGCATTGATCGCAGCATAGCGCCATCTAGAACTATCCATCTTGTTAAAAATTCTTTTATCACACAAAATCACATTGAAAATTCAAGTTTAAATAGCATAAAGTGGAAGTAATGGTAAGAAGGTTTTAACTCCATAGATGTCTTATATTTAAGGTCAATTCAGTAGTTCACACGAAACCAACATAACTCCGGACTTTAACTCAGAAAAGTAAACAAAGTTGCAGATAAGTTAGATAACCCATCCGTATTATGACATTAACGCATTTAACAGGTTCAATAAGAAACTTCAAGTCGTCAACAACAACTAACAACGGTCAGTTTATGATTGTTTCTTTTTTGACTTTTGTTTTTGGTAATCCGGCACCTGACAGAAATGCTTAATGTTATTTCTTAGGCTTACGTATGTATATTCAAAGTTCTTTGCTTTTCATCATTCAGAACGCGAGGTCTGATATTGCTGTTATGGTTATTATTAACCACAATTTTGTCTTGTCTATTCCATGAGGCGAATCAACAAAACAAAAGAAGACGTCACTCTCCATATAACCAAAGAGAATATACTTTGTTGCTTTTGGTAGATTGGGATTGCTAAGCCGACAACAGACCAATTTGTGAAGGTATTAATAGATATAAGGAACTGCTTGCGTTCGAGGCCTGAACCAGCTCGGCTTTCTAGCGTTTGATAAATTATATTTTGTGTCACGTAAAGGCATAAATAGGAATTGATTGGATGTGTACAACATTTATTTATATTTGTCTTTTCAAAGCCACTTTTATTCCCCAGCTTTGTCTCTCACTATTTGTGCAGAGTGTGTGTGGCCTTTGAAGGTCAAGTTTACAACAAAACGATGTATAGGGTAATCCTTTGAAGGTCACTCAGCAATATTGTTACGTTTTTGTTTTCTTCTGGGATTTTAAATGCGTGACGAATAGTGTGGGATCGTTATTGATTCACGTGCCTTTTTTTTGTTATCTTTTTTTGAATTCGAATTTTAAGTATGATTTATTTATACGGAGATTAAAAGTGCAGTGGAAATTTTATGAGGATATGAGACGTTATACCTATAGAAAGCATATTTGCCATTCTTCTTGAATATAAGCTTGATTTCTCCAACTAAAACGTACATTCATCTCAACTTCTTAACGACATGCATGACTTATACGACTTACAAATGTTCATAGGTCTTGCTTTGTGATATTTTCTTCATTTTAATTGTCATATGCAAATGTCATAGCAGCTTTTTGTAACTTAAGTAAATATTATTCAAATGTTCAAGACTTCTCTTTTCAATTCCCATATTCATTGCATAGAAGAAACCGGATGTATACACAGCCTAACATATCAAAAATGGCGCACATTGACTTACAAAAAACTGTCAAATTTTTTTTTGATATAACCAAATTGTCAGTTTTCATATTGTGAAATGTATTTTTCTACATATGTCAATTTTATTAACGCGTTTGTTTAGTTTGCTGATATTACAATGTATCGATTTTGACATTTTTAAAAGAGACATACATAATTTCTCGTTTCTAATGAAGAGAAAACGAGATACATTGTGTTAAATGACAATCACCTTCTGTCATCTGTCAATTAATTGCAAGACTTAACTGAAGATCTGTTAATTTTCAATTTCTATAAAGAATACGAAACACAGGACTTGCAATAATTTTGTCTAAAAAAGATCTTTTGTGTTTTCGCGGTACTTGTGTTCTTCGGTAATATTGTTTTATATAACACTTCAAGTCGATATTTTGTATGTTCTTCCTTCGAATACAATTAATGAGCAATTTTGCATTTATACAAAAATACCCACATCCGGTAAACCGAATAATAAATCCAGTATGTAAATATTCCCATCATGTCATGTAGTTTAACCACATTTCTAATAAGCTATTAAAGTAATATCGTTTGCTTGGTTTGTGTTTTTGTTTCCTATTTTTCTTATACAAAACCACCCAATATAATGAAAAATTGTAATAAATCACTTAACAAAATGGCAAGTCAATAAAAAATGCAAGACATTGATCGACAGTGAAAAAGAGTGTTTTAATTATACATATAACCAATCAGGTAAGAGATATATGAAGTCAGCCGGCAGGTGCCGCATTGTCTATCAGAAGTCAATTGTTTATTATTAAATATTTTTTTCTTTTTTTTTTAATTTCAATTTGCTGTCCACGTTTCAATTAAAGATGGAATATAAATTGAAAAATTATTTATTAGCAAAAATTTTATTACCCTTAGGGTATAGGTTATTTGCAAGTAAATATCCCATTAATTATGAATTGCCATCAGCTATAAAATTTTTCTCTGTTAACAAGAAAGTAATTTATATTTTTTTTATTGAATTGATGTGGTATTAGTTAAAGTGTCAAAAAGATTTGAGTGAACGACATGTAGTGAGTTTTAAAATGAGACATTATGATGAAGCTTGGTTATAATTTAATTCGACACTGACAGCGCTAAGATGTGTCAAATTCTGATGTATGCTTCAAATTTTCTAAGTCTGATGTCAGTTGTGATTAGAAATACTAATGTAGCTTTAAAAATCTTCAAAACTTAAGGAGAATACACACTATGACAATAACACTGACAGTCAGATAAATTCGGATTCTGAAATTTGAAGACTTCCAAATAAATGTTCACGTTCTGAATATGTCAATATAGGAATTCAATTTTTGTTTTATTATCTAGCTTTTAAAAATAAGTTATTACAGTAGTTAATTTACTTGTCATTGACAGGTTTCTTTAACCCCGGCGGTGATTAACGGATTTATATAATCATATTATTATTGTTTGTTTACAAATTGAATGCAGGCTTTCAATTGACAAGTATTGCAATAAAAAGAAAAAATAAACAATCAACAAAATTCAGATGAAAAATTTCTCTAAATTTATGAACTGACGTTTGCGTTCCTTGAATTTCAATTGACTGAAAGGAATTGTTACGAATGTGGCGAGGAGTGCACTCGTATATGTATATATTTTTGTCTCCACCCTGTCAGTCACAGTCATGATAATCCATTAGCTATTAAATATTATTGTAGCTACGTTTTTGTCTCCGATTGTTATGTGATTGCAAAATTGCAATCAAAAAATAAACAAAAATACAAATCAAAGTGTCATTAAAAAAAACTGTAAATAAAGGCTTGCTGTCATTATGTAAACTATGCTAAGCCGGTGAGTATTATAGGCTGAACAAAATAAATACTCAGCAACTTTTCACCGATAAAATCAAAGCAGCGTATACACATTATTACAATTCACCAATCACCACCCTCCCAATGTCAATATCACACATCGCGGAGGTTTAAATGATTGCATGAAGTCGCGTTTTTGACAAAATGTTTCATGATAATCAAAATAAATAAGGAAGTGCCTTTCTATGTCGTTTGTTTGTTGTTGGTTTGGTTATTATAAACTTTTTTGTTTTTGTACTTAAATTATGGCTCTAATTTGTTTGCTTATTGATATTCAAGTGGGAATTACCGCCACAATCGCTCGCCGGTAGGCATTGTATATTATAGTAAATTCAGTCTGTCAATGGGTTCGATTAGTCATTCATTATTTTAGTTACGAATTTTCAATTTTGTAAACAAACAAAGCTTTGTGTGGGTATGTTTGCAAACATTTCAAAAAGAAAAATTGAGTAATTTTGGAGATTAGTTTGATAACATGTGAATTTTTGTGTTAGGCGTGTAAATAGGTAATTGTTTGTCTGTTAATTATTTTGAAATGTTTGAGTCAATATTCAATTTAAAGTTATAACAACAATATTTTAGTTTACCCTTGAATTTGATGCTTAAATGGTTAAAACTGAAGTAAAGATTTCTTTATTTATCTCAGTAAAACGGCAAAAATGTCAAAATTGTTATTCATTTTCATAAAAGAATGAATGATAACTTCTGCTTGGTTTTCAATTGCTTTATATGAACTTTGACGGAACTAAAAATGTTACGCTGTTATTTTTTAAAATTAATGTGAATCTGACATTTAGTGAACTACGAAAGAATGAAGTGGTGTTGTTGCATTGACAAATAAAATTGTCATACAAAATAAAGCTCGAAAATTGTAACTATCAGTAGTAAAAATTGGACTAATCCAATGTCTAACCACTTTTATTGAAGAAGTTACAAGGACTAATGTTAGAATTTTGGAATCTTGAAAATTGATGTGAATGTGGCATTTAGTGAACTACAAAAGAATTAAATGATGTCATCACATTGAAAATGTCAACCATCAATCAAACTCGCAGTTGTCAAATCACTTTTACTAAAAAAGTCATAAGTATTGATGTGCGCAATGGCGAGTCTTGAAAATTAAAATAAATCTGGCATTCAGTGAAATACCAAGGAATGGAAAGATATTGTCACATTGACAACTGCGATTTAATAAAAAATAAAGCTTACAAATTTCAACTATGAGTCACACTCGTGGTTGCCACATTTAATTTATTTAAAAGTCAAAAAGAATAATGTGGTCAATTGCGAGTCTTGAAAATTGATGTGAATTTGACATTTAGTGAACTAAAAAAGAATGAAGTGATGTCATCACATTGACAACTGCGATTGTCATGAAAAAATAAAGCTAAAAAATGTTAACTATCAGTCAAACTGGCAGTTGTCAAATCACTTTTACTAAAAATGTCAAAAGGAATAACCTGGGCAATTGCGAGTCTTCAAAATTGATGGGAATCTTACATTTAGTGAACTACCAAGGAATAAAGTGATGCTGTCACATTAAAAATAATTACGATTGTCATACAAAATAAAGCTTATCTATAAATCACACTCGTGGTTTTCAAATCACTTTTATTGCAGATGTGATAAAAAAAAGTTTTTAAAAAAGAAATGCAAAATTCAATAAATAAAAATATAAAAATCCAACTTAAAGGTTAGTACATGAAATAGCTATACAATTTGTTTGAACATTACATACAACCTTTGTCCAACTTAGAAAAAGCCAAATTGCCAAATCAATTTTATAAGCACTCTGCAACAAAACATCACATCTCTGCTGGTATGAATATTTTGTTAAACTTGTTAATGTCAATCCATACAATGTACCTGTCTATAAGAATTTTATTGATATTTGCATATCGCGAAAAAAAAACACAACATTGAAGAGACCGACCACCAGCAAATATTCGCAAAACAACGGTTAAGTCATTCTGAATTTAAATGTCAATTTCAACTTCATTAAGCATGACCCACAATGCTTCACTTCCCAATGCAATGTTATTTGTAATTCAATCAAAACATTAAACAAGTTAAATTATTCATCAAAACTGTCAGACTTTGATGAGTTTGGCTGAATATTTTATTGGATCTGTCAAAAATACTGAAGCCAAAAATGGGTTTGACACATAAGATATCACCCGTCCGTTTCGGTTTGACTTGATAAGTTACATGTGGACGTTTGTCTGTTGTAACTTAGTAGGTGACAGTCTATATCTGATTGAAAGGAAATGGTTCATATCCCGTTAACAATATAATGTGTATCATAAAAAGCTGCGCCCCAAATTTCACTTTAAACTTAATGACAATTAATTTGTTTTATTCCGCATAAATGACATTCATATGTTTTGACGTGCCACTTTCGCAAAATTCAAACATAACACACTTTTTTTAATTTGAAGCCCTAGGCGATTGAAAAAAATAAAGTTGTAATCACTTGACCAGGTAGATTTAAGTGGCATCCAGTGGTCCCTGTCACCGTGCGTCGTCGCCGCCATCACTATAAAATTCTCTTAAGATGCTTAAGTAATCTATTGGGTTCCATAATTCGTTTGTTTATAATGAAGTTCAAACTTTTCCCCACTCAGCAGGTAGTCGACCTCGAAATAAAATGTTTGAAACAAATTTACTTTGATTTGCCTTTGCAAAGATGTCAAATTACCTTGTAAACAATGTGTTCAAAAATACTTTGCATGTCAGAGTGAAGCTTGGAGCTTGAAACTTGGAGGAGCACTGATATCTCTTAAGACTTTATTACAAAGTTATAAAATTAATGATTTATTCTCGCATAAAAGAATCAATAAACCGAAACCCGAAAAAAACGTGACATATTTTTGAATTAATTTAGCCTTTTTTCTCACATTTTTTAAAGGCTGCAAGTTATGTGTACGAGTATATATTGTATAGTTTATGGAAGGAAGGTAATGAATGGCTTGAGATCTGCAAAGTATATACCTTTAGGTTGGTTTGCTTATTTAAAAAAAAATAAAACTGCTTGTAGTATCTATCCGCAAACCAGTATTAGAGGTCGTGCAAAAGCATACTCTCGTCGCATTACAACGATAGATTAGCATTGCTAAGCTAATGAACGTTGTTTTGACATTTATACTATAGCTAAATGCTATTAGGTGCAAGACAACATGTTTGGTTAGTTTCAAAAATGTTTTAACTGTTTAAAGAGTACATTGAATGACTTGCAACACGACAACAACGTTCAGCTTGTATTTTGGCTCCATTAGGTTTAATAGCATTTTAAAGTTATAACGTTTGATTTATTGGAAGTTTTACGTGAGATGATTTTTAAAAATATGCGAGGTAAGCTTAAACAAATAATACAACACTAAAACTAGGACATTTTTCTTTTAATCGAAAAACAAAACAGAATTCAAGCAAAGACAAATTAATAAACAAATAAAAACAAGCTTTGATAAGGTGCTGTATGCGTTCATTATTGATTGAGAAATGTTCACACTTATCAGCAGCGATGCTGAATGCATTCGTTTAATGTAAACGTCAGATATTAGGTTCGTGCTGTTATAGATTTCAACATATTTGAGGGAATTTCATAATAATTCGTTCAAACCTTAATTATTGTATAAGTTTTTTGAATGGTAGTAACGTCTATGTTTATGTGTCATAGAATAGGATAGCAATGAGAGATTTTCTTTTTTATTTCAGACCAGAGCCTGAACTGTCAAACAAAAAATTGACTAAACGATAAAACTTCAAATTTGTGTTTTTTGTTTCTGTAGAAAATGACAAGTAAATTGACAAATGTCAAATTGTGACAGCTAAGTCTTCAGTTGTGTTTCGAAAATAATTCTGAGCCCTCATATACCAAATTTGTGCAGAGGATGTTCATAACTCTTTTCTGAACTAAAAAATAAAGTTTAATTCCCGTGACCGTATTTTCTCATCCATGCATTTCATATTTTATTCAATATTTATATATAATATTTTAAATTTGTAAAAAGTAATCAGAGTTTTTTAACCAATTTGAAACTCTCCTTTTTGTTGACATCAAAGTCGTTTCAATTCCAATCTGAAGTGTTCAAGTCATCTTCTATGGTGTTTCTGATCCATTCGATATAATTGGAAACTTCCGTGAACACACCTGGATAAGGAGCAATTGTGCACGGTTTTCTGCTCCATGAAACTATACCGACTTGTGTGTTATTCACAATAAGTGGACCTCCTGAATCACCACTGCATTGTCCCTTGCCGCCTTCTTCAACTCCAGCACAAATATTTGTCTTATGTATCAATTCATGATGACGTTCACTGCATTCTTTTTTTGAAAACACTTTCAATTCGACTTTTTGTAAATGTGTTTGAATTTTACCACCAGACTAAAAGAACTACTTTAGTATTTTCTTAATTATCAAATTTACTCAAATTACCTTATCCAGTCCCCATCCGATCAAAGTGGCTGAAGTGTTGCCTTCCGTTTGTTGAAGCATTTTCGGCAGTCTTACAGTTTGAACGAATTCACCAAGCTTAATAGGTTCTACAAGCCTCAAGATTGCAATGTCGTTTTGGTATAGATTTACTGGAAAATATCTCGGATGAATGATAATTTTCGAAACATTCACCACATTCGGCCCGCTTCCATTGATATTGGTTACTCCATATTGAATATTGATTCTTTGTGGTGTTATAAACTGAACACAATGGGCGGCCGTAAGTACCCATAAAGGATTCAAAATCGATCCTCCACATCGGTGAGAACCTTGCCAAGAGCTCCGAAGTGAAACAGCGTATGGAAATTCTTCAATTTCAGCGTCGGTGCCATTAACTATGCGTGAAGGAATTGAAGTCAGACCAGAGCTCACTTCTAATGAAATCATCAAAACTGTCAATATAATAAACGTTGACATGTTGTTACTATTGCAATTATTGACGTTTACACGTCTTTATATATGATTGAAAAAAAGAACATGCGATAGCTATGATTTTAATTGTTAGATTATACCCTCTTTGCAAATTGTGCTGCGATTAAACTTCCGCCCACCACCGATTAAAAGGTGTAACACGAAATAATGCTGGTAACAGAAACAAAACTCACATTGCCAAGTGCAAACGGGGTATAATTAACAAAGTTAGTTCAAGTTCGTATTCAAATTTGTCATATTATTTAATTATAATGATAGAAAAAGAATAGATACATAAAATTATAAATTTATTACTAAGCTCTAAATTAAAGGTGAAAATTTGATTATGTTTAAAAAAGCTCTTACTTTAAATTAATTGATTTTCAGTTGTAGAAAGAAAATTGGATTTACTTCATGCATGCCTTAAATAAATGCGACCCTTAAGTATTTGTCAGTTCTGTGAAGTAAGGCAATAGACCTTTTTAAATAGAATTGAGCTGTTTGTTTTCTACCATAGAAAATCTTAAATACTTCAAAAATTATGTTATGTTGAAACAATTAAGATAAAAGGCTCTTCGCACAAAACCCAAAACATGCATTATGCATTATCCGCATACTAAAAAAACTATAAAGAAAAATGTAAATGATTTCGAAAACTGAGTTTCTTTTCGTGTTAGCTATTGGTATTGATATTCAACAATTTTAACAATGTCAAAGTGAAAGATTTCTTTTGAAAGCAGCCATCAGCTGCTTTGTTTACATTTAATTGGATGCTGAATGTTTCGAAAGGTTTGTTAGTTTAGTTCATCTTTGAATTTCAACTAGTTTTTTACAGGTTTTATATAAAACTTGTGGTTTTCGAATACTGTATGGAAAACATGAATTTTCGATATAGTTTTACGGCCAAAACCGGTTGTTTGGCGAAAAGTATGTTTTGAGTTTGGTATGAAAAGCTTATAACGTCAATTCTACTCCCAAGCGCTCATTTGACCTGTTTGTTTTAAAACTTCACAATTCAAATCTTGAAATAAGGAACAGAGATATTGTTAACTTGAGAAAATAAAGCAATGAAAAATCGTTCAATAAATAAATAAACAAATTTGTTCGTGCAGCTTTTCATGTTTTGATTTAAATTTTTGTCCTTCGAATGTGGACTACCAACGTCATGGTATGATTTTCTGAACCTTAACAGTGCTGTCTATGTCCAATGACTGAAGTATAATTTATTGTGCCAGTTTATATTTTTAAGGTTTTATTATTCTCAGAAATATAATTAAATTTCTCATACAAATTTGTCACTTTCACTGTAAGAAATCTGAGAAAAGAATTTTCATAATTCTATCGCTCAATTCAAAAATGATGAAAGCCTTTATTCGTCCCAAACTCTTGTACAATTTCTATATTAATTCATGTGCCACAATAACTCACTTTAGTCTGTTTGACAGAATCCAAAAAAGAGGTCTAAAATAATAGGTGACCATTGACAATCTGACACATTTGCAAATTCCTAACTGTCATTACCTTATCATTATTTTATTGGCCAGTTTATATTTCTGAAATTTATAAGAGAATTTTTGAGAAATCGATTCTGACAGCAAAAGTAAAAAAATGTTAAAAATTCCGAGAATACGGAAATCTCTAAAATATAAACTGACTTAATAAATAAATATCAAACAATCTTCTTTTAAGTTCACTCTTGAGCATACATTCATGTGAAATGATTTACAGTGCAAATAAAATAAAATCTTTTAACAACCAAGTAAAGAAAGAAATTAAGATGCCTTCGGTGAAATCCCCGAATGAAAAATTCTGCTACGAATCACGAAAAAAAACAATCGAAAGATCCGAAGGGATTTGAAAAAAGCAATCATAATCAACACACTAGAAAGTAAAATCCCTAAATTAAAAAAAATCCTTTAAATTTTCCCAAAATCATATTTTAACCTGTTTTCTTTTGGAAACAAATGAGTTGCGAACTTTTTGTGACTAGAATAGGTTCTTATCAACTTGTAACATGGATTAGATTGAAAACATTATATGAAACTACCAATAATTTTACTACTGAAAAAAACTACAATATTTTCGGCTTCAAATGAAAAGTTCCCAAATGAGTATGTTTAGTAATGGTTTGGCGGCACTGTTCTTTCTGTCAGATGCATTAAGACAAATTCATAATTGTTGCGAACTTTTTGTGACTAGAATAGGTTCTTATCAACTTGTAACATGGATTAGATTGAAAACATTATATGAAACTACCAATAATTTTACTACTGAAAAAAACTACAATATTTTCGGCTTCAAATGAAAAGTTCCCAAATGAGTATGTTTAGTAATGGTTTGGCGGCACTGTTCTTTCTGTCAGATGCATTAAGACAAATTCATAATTGTGTTTTGTTTGTTAAAGTAAATTGGAATTTTGAGTTTTTGAAGTTATAAATGGATACCATTTGAATAGTTATTGCTGTAGTTGATGAAGAGGTAGTGCAGCAACAGGAGATGAAAATACGAAGAAGGCGACTTAGGGATACATGCAATCCTCTTGATTTGGATGCAACTTTGTAATTTGTCCATTTCCATGATATATGTTGCAGATTAAGGAATATGATCAGGCTCAACAACGTGTTGAAAGAACTAGAAGCGGAACTGGAGGCAGGTGTGTTATCAATATCGATGACACCAATGTGTTGTTAAGATTTTTGGCTGAAGGTGGCTATCAGCTTGGCACTGGCAATGATTTTAAGATCGCAACGGCACAATCGACATTTTCTACAAATCTCACAAAAGTGTTAAACATCTTAGAAAGAAAATCAAGTACCAAAATTATGTTTCAAATAACTGATTTTGTTGGTCTACGAAATCAAAAACCTGTCGTAGAAAAGGACAACATATTTCAAGTTTTTTCGGGGCTGGTGATACCAAATTCTACGAATTTCGTACCAGATTTTTCACTACGAAGGGAACTTCTAATAGATTTTTTGGGATTCGTAGTCTTTTTTTCTATTACGACGTAGCTCGCAACTGGAAACAATTCTGAACAAAGAGATTATAGAACTGGACCAAAGTATAGACACACAAAAATATCCTGACTCCACTATTCTACAGGCGTTTACATATGGATTGCAAACCCTGAGCTTAACTACAAAAGCACTTGACCAGCTAAGGACCTGTACAACGAAAATGGAAAGACCTAGCGAAAGGATAAGAAATGAGAAGATCCTCAACAATACCCGAATAATTGGCTTGTTAGATAAAACAAAATGGAGTTGGGCAGAACATTTTTCAAGACTTCAGGATGAAAGATAACTACAAAATGGAAACAGGAAAGTAAAAGAACAACTGGACGACCGAACAAGAGATTTAGTGACGATCTTTACCAAATAAATGAAAATTGGCTCATTGATGCTTAAATCTCAACTTGTAATTTTTATATTTTATTTAATCTAAATTTATTTAAGTTAGTGTAAATTTTATTTTAAGCATGTATACAATTTTAAAGATAAGGCATTAAAAGCTTAGATAATATTAATGATAATAAATGCATTTGCCTGATGTCTCACATTGTTTTTAATCATTATAAGAATATTCAAAACCCTTTGAATCCGCCCACAATGTTCAAAAACACATTCCACATACGCCAAAGGGTACAGTATGGATTGTAAACAAGGTTAAATTATTGCTGTTGGTGTGACGATGTGTTTTCGTTTTTTCATAACAATTAAACCCTCTTTATTCGTAGAACAAATTAAGCTATTAAAACCTTGTTTCAGGTTTTTGCAGCTTCACGAATTTCAATATTTACCTCCCAGATGTGTGAAAATATTTTATTAGTCTCAATCTAATATCAGTATGAGCAATTTATCAGTAAATTAGTTTAAAGTTCAACATCGTCATCATCAACATCATCATCTTTGTTTATAGATGTTTTCAATAAAATACTGATTGACCGTTGTGCTTGCATTAAAATTCATTTCCCTTTTTTTCAGTCAATTCGTTATAACTTAAAACAAAAACAAAACGAAAAAACATCATAGGGTCCAATTAAAAAATATAATTAAATAATTAAATATTTATGGCTGTCATCTATTCTATACAATGTTGGTTTCCGTGAGAAAAAATTGGTGTGTATATGAAGTTTATCATTGATTCATAAATTGTATTCTATTGATTGAGACAGTCAGCCCATAGACACATAGTATTCTGCAGCAAATTTAAAGCAAAACGTACCTAACCTGATAACTATATGATTCATATTTTGCCCAATTCATAGATTTTTGAAATAATAATGGTATTATATCTTCTTTATTTCAGAATCAACACCTCTCGTGACAGTGGGAAAGTCATCCGACATAGATACAGAAAATCTAAGCGAAATAAATCTTAACGACACTTCGGTAACATCTTCGAATATTTCCGATCCACCAGACGAGAACAGTAATAGCCTGATAGAATCCACAAATCAAGTAGACAATTCAATTCTCAGTCAGGCAGCTTCATCTTTCTCGCAACTGCCATCGGTTGCTTCTTCTGTATTTTCCACATTCTCGAAAAAATTCAATTCATCTTCGGGAAGAGACGATTTCAATTCGAATCCACAGCTTGATATTCAACCTTTTTCTACACCTTTTGTTGGTCCAGCTTCGGTGCCACAATCCCAAATACTACCACCTCCGCCTGTGTTTAGGAATCAAGAATACCAACAACAGCAACAACATCAACCACAGATTCCGTCATCAGATCAAAGTCAACCTCAAGCACCACCAGCTGAACCACCAACATTCTACAGCCCTAGTGAGGTTCCATCTGCTCCGAGTGGTCCCGCTTGTCCACCACCAACTTCTGGACAAAATACGTATCGCCTTTCGGCTAAAAAGAAAATCTACGCTCAAATTCCAGGTCTCTCTTCGACACATCAAGAACCATCTTTGCCAGCAGCACCATCAACTGGTTTACAACCTCCAATAGGCTTTGAATCATTCGACGCACCTACTTACGCAGAACATTCAACTTACGAGAAGCCAGAAGAACGTAAAGCAGGCTTATTTTCATTGTCAAACCTTGGTGTTCCTAGCGTTTTACAAAATCTATCAGGTTTTGTCCAATCTGCAACTGGAATTTCTCAGAGACCAACTGAACAATCTTTGACTGGACAAGCTCCGCCAACAGCCTACTACCCTCAAGCAAATCAAGTTAATTTTATTGGAATAGAACCAGTTCAGAATAATCCATTGGCAAATAATTTCTTTGCTCCACTTGGTGCTACAGAAATACCACCATCTTCAGGACCAACGATTCCTCCATCGTCACAACCACCACAGGTTCCACAAAACACCGGAATTCTATTTCCCGCTCAAGCTCCTCCAGCAGCACAGGCCTTTTTCGCTCCACAACAATCGTTTTTCCAACCACCGACATCGTCGTCTCGTCCACCATCTGTGGAAAATAAATTCTTAGGCCAGCCAGCCAAAAGTCTTACTCCAGACACTAATCCATCTTTTAAAGCTTTTGCTCCGAAACATACTGAACTTTCAACTTCTCATCCAAATTTGTTTGGACCACCACTTTCAGGACCACCACCAAAAAGTGTTACTCCTGACTCGTCGTCTTCGCAGTCAAATTTGATTTCAGAGCAAGCTGCTACAGCGCAACTTCTAAACTTTTTCAAACCTCCACCAACAACTGGAACTAACTTGTCAGGACCACCACCAAAAAGTGTTACTCCCAAATCATCTGCACAAGGTCCACCCCCGAATTTCTTTGGACCACCGAAATTGGAAACTAATTTATCAAACCAGCAAGCTTCTTCAGGTCCGCCACCAAGTTTATTCGGACCTCCACCAACAGCTGGAATTAACTTCCCAGGAGTACCTCCTCAGTCGCTTTCAAATAACAATTATTCAGGACCACCACCTCCTGCACAAGTACCGCAGCCTCAGTTGCCACCTCAAATAAAACCCATTGCTACTCCGCCATCTACTGGGCCACCATCGTCATCATTCCGGTTACAGAAGGGAACTCGATTGTACAAGAGTCCATTCCAAGTTGCTCCACCAGAACACCAACCAAAAGTGTCCATTTCTCAAAATATCTTTCCACCAGCTCCTGAAGCCGTGAACTATTTCAATCCGCAACAAGCCTTTGCGCCACTTCAAGGACAAGGAATTTCGCAGCCAATACCACCTCAGGAACCTATTTTGAAACCAGTTCAAGATACACCAATCCCAACCCCAGCCACTGCACCCCAATTTGGTGAAACTCCAAAACATTTTGCAACTCCAGAAGCGGTTAATTTTTTCAATCCACAAGGATTTGATTCTGGGTTTAATAAAAGTGCTGAAGCATTGAATATTGTTGAGCCTTTAAGAGCGCCCGAAGAAATTTCATCAAAACCGCCAGCAGAACCAATCAACTTTTTCAATCCAAAGGAATTAAATTCTGTTCCTGATTCTCTAACTTCTACTAAAGAAGTTTTACCAGAGGTTCAACAACCTAGCCAAGAAGAAGTTTCGTCAACCGACGCACAATCAATTGATAAGCCCCCTAAGAAACCAACAATTTCCGAAGGATTCACGCAACAGGAAATAACACCCTCATCAACTGGACTCGATACAGAAACAGTTTCTATTTCAGCTAATAATCAAGATCAATCTTCAGTACCAGACCAAAATTTGTTAACCCAAGAAACCGTTTTTTCCAACCAAGTTCCGGAACAAGAAAATTCTGAACTATCAGAGCAAGCATCGAAAGTCAACTCAGCGTCGTCAGAAGTCCAACAGGAGAGTTTGAGCTTTCTTGAAGATCAACAAAAGAATATCTTACCTCCACCCCCAGCAGTTAGCTTTGGCACGCCTACATCTTCGAAGGAAACAGCTAACTTTCCGCCACCACCTCCACAACATTCTTTTCAAGATAAACCATCTTCAAACCCTTATCGAAAGGGTCTTCAGCCAACGCATACACAATTGCCAGCTCCTGCATCTTTGTCCTCATTCTTCACCCCAATCGATCAAGGCAATAATTTCTTTCAAACTATCAATTCCGGACCAATTCCAGAAGCATCACAGCCTGCAGCTAATTTCGTTGGTGAAACCAACTTTTTTAATCCTCAAGAAAATTCGTCTTTGAATCCGCCTTTGGACACATTTAAAGCTCCAGAGGAACCTGCTCCAGAAGCATTTGAACATCCTCAAGAGACTTCAGCTGAATCAGAAAATCAGCAATCGGAAATAAAACTTTCGGAACCTGAACCAACATTACCAATTAGAGAATCGACTCCCATTACTTCTGTTATTCCAGATCAAAATAAACCCACATCATCAATAGGAGAACCCTTGGTAGCAGAATCAACTGAAAAAATTGCTTTATCCAAACCCGACGAAAATCCGAGTTTCTACAAGCCTGACATTGCGCCACCTCTATCCAACGAACCACTAGTGGCATCAAAGCCAGAAGAAAATTCCAAGATTGCTTCGCCACTTAAGTCTCAAGATAACCCCGTTCCCGAACCTGTGCCAAATTTATTCACCGGTTTTTTTGATCAAGCAGCAGGTGCGCCAGCAGCTGCTCCCAATCCCATAGCTGCCCAACGACCATCACTACCCGATCCGACAACATTTTTCGATTCATTCAGCTTGGTTCCGAGCTTGGGAATACCCGCGCCTCCCACCGAAGATCCAAACAGTCAACGCATACAAAACTTCTTTAACAATCCTCCACCGAAAGAACTCGATACTGTTGGTGACTTTAATTACAACTTGGTAGGCAGTGGACTTTCGGTGCAAAATCTACAAATTCGTTCGCTAACGCCGGCTTCAAATATAGCCGAACCACCATCGTCATCTTGCTCGGAATTCTCAGAGCTCAATAGTTCTCTGTCAGCTGCCAATAGGCAGCCCTTAATCCAAGCTGCAGATTCGACTAAGGTATCTCCCGAAGAGGAGGCCATTTTTGAATCGCCAGAATATCAAGATTTGCCCGAGGAGATAGTGAATGAGCTGAAAATGGCCAATAGTTTGCTAGGAAACAGTAGCCCAACAAATGAGGTTCGTTTTAGTAAATAGTTCTTAAAGTAGTAGTTTTTCATTTCGTATCTTTTGATTCCAGGCATCGTATAAGCCAGCTGTTAAACATTGGTTCTACAAAAGAAAACTTGATGTCAAGTGCTTGTGGACACCTTTCTCATTCCATGACTCTGCTCTGCTTGAAGAAGCTTTTTTGAAAGGAGGTTAGTAGCCACCCATTCGTATGCCATGTGCTGATTTTATGAATTTAATTACTCTTGTTTGTCACTTTGTTTTATAGATGAAGGTCCTAACTTAGTCGCTGTTGAAGGTGGCCGGTTCGATGTTAACATTTCAGAACGAACTAAATGCCCTGTCTATTGGGAAGGCGAACCAATTGAAGTAAAACGCTGCTCATGGTTCTATAAGGCAAGTGACTCAAAATATGTTCCATATGAAGAAGAAATCGCAGATCTATTAGAAGAGGAGTATAAAAAAGCTTCGGAAAGCTGTGAATGGCATAAGAAAATTCCCATTTCGGCTGGAGACATTGTGGTATTCCATGGACCGACGGTGATTGTTCATTTCCAACCGCAGCAGCAAGTTGATTCATGGGGTGGATCGACGGTTAGTAGAAGCTTTTCTTGTACTCGTTTTCATTTCGTTCACTTTTCATATTTTGTTAACACTTGTTTCTTTTTTTAAATTGTAGATAGCTTTTCAAGACAAGTTTTTCTATATTCTTACTAATTTATATATGTAAACAAAATAGAAAGAAATAATTTCCGGTTAATTCATTTAGAGACGATTTTTGTCAGTTTTAGTTCGTAAGACCTAAAATGAGAACGTAGGTCTCTTACAATTTGTAGGGAATGATTAAATAAATCCGTTTGCAGCTCAGGCTTGCAAGCTTCGCATAAATAAACATGACTAAAACTTAATCCCTAAATACTGATTGGAAAAATATACCCGGTAAATGTGTTTTTAATATTGGCCCTTATCCAGCTCGAAACTGAAATTACTTGTAGTTTCTTTAATCAATTTTCGGAAAACGTTACGAAAATAAATTATCTAATTGATCTGTTTTCGAATTTTGTTCATACATTTTATTTTCCTGCTTTTAAAGCACCTTGAAAACCCGAAAATTTGAAGATATTAAGATTGAATTAAATTGGAAGTTAGGCGCATGGAAAAAAAGAGACTCATAAAGTCAGAAAACTAGCCTGCTTTTTTGTTAATTGATGTGGATTTTTCTTTTGATGTTTATTGGTTATGCAATCAGTTGAATTAAAATCTTCATCTAAACTACTCAATTTTTACAAATATTTATTGCAAAACTCATTTTTACTTGCGGACTCAGGAAAGCGATATGAATCTAGGGCGAGAGTTACGAAAGTCCATACTATACCATGGTCGAGATCAAAAAGAAAGTAAGTAGTAGCTCTTCAGAAAAAGGGATATCTCAATAAATTGATTCGTTCTACCTAATCAATTTTACTTTCATCAAAAAAGAAAAAGTATTGTGTCTTAAGGGTCGTAAATTTACCAGCCCTACCGTTGCATCTTCATAGAAATGCATGTAACCGACTAATTTGCCATCGGTTCAAGTTGCCGGAAAAATGCCCATTTAGCAAGCTCTTCTATGGGTTCTTGAACATAATTAACTACAAAAAAATGAATTTCCGGCCTAAGCTTGAATAGTCTTGTTTGACTTGCGAAAAAGTCGCCTCAACCCACCCTGCCATGGTTGTCTCCCTCGCTAGGACAACCCCTTAACTAGGCTTCTCCATACCATCATTGTTTTACCCTCCCCGCGTCATCCTTCTCATCCTCTACTTATTAAAAAAATTAGTTCACCATAATGATTTTAAAATTTATTTCGTAACTTCATGTATAGGTATTTAAAATGACACCTTAATTAAATTTACGATTAAAAAAATTAATAAATACTCTGGTGGCAACTTCGCGGTTTTGAATCCAAATTCAATCACGTCTTCGCTTTATTTAAAAAATTGGGATATCCGATCCTCTTTTGTCACAATAAAAAAAAAATTTATTTAACACTTTGTTCCTCACTTTAACCGCCCTCGCGTAAGTGATATTGCGCGAATATTCCTATTATATATATATGGATGTATATCAAATAAAAAGTAATGTAGAGAATCGAAAAAACTCAACTCTGTCCTTCTGTCTTTAGTGGCCACTGCTGCAGGAGAATAAGGTGGTAGAACTTTTTCCCTTGTGTATGCACACTTTCCTGTGCTTTTGTTTCAAATAAACACTCAATATACATATATATATGTATACATATATCGACATTGTCACCACTTCGAGGTACAATGTTTTGCAAATTAAATCAATAATTAAAAAAATGTTAAAAAAAAAACGAAATAAATAAATTTAATTTTAATGGACTGTATTTGAACTTTCTGCCTTTAACGCCACTTTTAAATTTACCGGATCCTTGACACCCACGGCTACCGATTTGCTCCAATTTCCTATATATTTCTGGATTTTTTTGTCCAGCGAAACAGGAAACTTAGAAAAATCGTCTTGTCTATGGACTCTAGATACTCGTAATTCCCGCTTTGGAACTTTGAGTTCCACACTATTTCTTCTGGCTCTGCTCTAAGTTAAGTAGCTTCTTATGGTAATTATGTTAAAAAAAAAACTTGATAGTTAACTAAACTTATAGAAATATAATGCGAATTGATGTCGAAATCAATTCACTCCAGTAGTTAGACCTCGATGTCTGTTGCCTTATTTGAAGAAGAGACTTGCTCTTTCACTTCACTTTCGGATAACTCTTTCTCATCAACATTTTGTGCTGAATTAGCAAACAAATTCAGCCAAACAGCTAAAATAAATGTTCTCTTTATATATTTTGTAGCAATCCAATATCCATTCTCCCAAAAGAAATATTACTCAATTAACTCATTGAGGTTTCTCATTTCAGTGTCCCAAGTTTCTATTCACCATCCTTAGTAAAAATATCATCCTACACTACCGACTCCCAATATCGTAGATTTCGATCTTGTTTATGTTATGTTATGTTTGACAGGTCAAGAATCAAACTCAGACTCATATTTTTTTGTTCGTTTCGTTGGTCGTCGTCGGTTTTCTTTAATTTTTTATCTCGTCATGTTTTGTATGTTTAATAAATACTGTCGAAAGTAATTTATAACATGCAATATTTCTTATTATACAGAATGGGCCTTATGGATACAAAATAAATGCTAGCATTTTTTTAAGGACCAAGATAAAGCTAGCTAGTCAGAGCTTTATAAAGGGAGATAAAGCTAGCTTTATTTTAGTTTAACGGATTTGTTCCATGTGAATTAAACAAAAATTACGCTCAAAAGCCTTAGCTACAAAATTCTAACTTAAGCTTAATATTTCTAGCGGTTATTTATTTATTAATACATTTTTTCTTTGCAAGTACTGCGTTCATATGAATAGAACATTTACAAATTTTAAATTTACTTGATGGATAAGTAAAAGAAAGTTCTAGTTATGCGGCAGTTATAGCTATCATTGAAATCGATCCGGAAAAACTTTAGAATCGATATTTGACGGTGTTTCCCTTTGTTAGAAATGAAAATTATATACTGATGGATCGGAAATCACACAAAAAGATTTTTTGGGAAAAAAAAGTGTAGCTGCGCATTTATTTTTCTCTAAAAATGTATGTTTCTATTTTCCGGACGGAAATTAATTTTCCCTCAGCTGATACTTTTATGTTCAAAAGTGAAACGAATCGTTCCACGGATTTGTGTTTCAATTTCACACAGTTTCAATGACAGATTTCTGTCAGTAAAAGTTTTTCGGTGGATTTCAATTAGGACATTTTTTTCAATGACAGACATTTTTAAGGAAGCTATAAACGACCAGTCAAAAAAATTCTAATGTTTATTTTCAATAATAAAAACCAGAGATAGCTATAACTGGCGCCTTATACTATAAATTAGGGGCCTGACTATGAAGGTCGCAGCGGATCGTTTTTAATTTAACCTTTCAAATTCGACTCGCGTCGTATTTCCTCGTGGATCCGCCAAAAAAAGCTGTCGGATTTCAACTCGCCAATAAACATTTCAAATTCGCCTTCGAATTCGTTAATTTGTCGAACTCAAAACGAATATGGCGAAAAAATGGCAAACTCGCTAGCAAAACAATTCGCCGCGAATCCGATAATCAGGCCCCAGCTATTATGTCCACTGCTTATCGAGCTAGACCCTATCGGATTGACTGTAGATCACGGATGGGTAGATCAAATAGAACGGTTTTGATAACCTACATTTTGTTTCAATACTAGCTTTATTTTTTTTTAAGTTTAGTAGCATCCAGAATATCCAAGAATGGTTTCATTTTCCTACATATTCTCGTTCTGTTCATCTTCTTAAGACCAGTGGATCATGAAATTAACGTCCAAACTTGTGAATTCTTCAAATGCATTGCAATGTTCATTAAGTTGGAAGAAACCTTTACAGTTATTGTATTCATCAGGAAATCTGAAACGTATACTTTTGTATTTTTTTCCGAACGTTCTATATAAAGCTTTGACTGTCGCTCGCTCGTATTCGCACTAAATCTGAAGAAAAATCTTAAAATAAGAGCTAGTCAAAGCTTTCTAGTCAAGGGTCAAGGAATCTTATTATTTTTATAGCCTTACCTACAATATTCTAGCTTAAGGTATTTATTAATTAAACAATTTAGAGTTTAAGCTGGAAAAACAATCTTTAAGGCATTTTTAATTAACCATAATTAGAAAACGTCTTTTAGTTTTAAGCTTAAGCTTGTTTTAAATCACATCAAAATTTAAGCTTCAGCCCTTTTTTATTCACAATAACCAATTCTTTCGTTGCTATATCCGTTTGCCAAGAAAGAACTTAAATTTGTTAACATATTTCTAGAACATAACGTACTCTTTTTTAAAAAACTATTTTAAGATTCTAGACAAAAAATATAAATAATGATTCACATCTTGTATAACAGGAAAATTTAATTTTAATATTTTGTTAGTTTTTGTGGCCAATTTTGCCGGCATGTTCCAAACGTTTTTTTTTTCACATTCCTTCTTATTAGACCAATAATAGAAAGGTTGTGAAATTTCACTTTTCTAACTCAATTAGCACTGGTATCCACAGGAAATGGATTAAACACTTAATAACTGATTGAATTGTAAAAATCTATATATGCAGATTTTAAATGTTTTTCAGTAGATAAAGTGTTATATTTGTTTCTTATTTAAATTAGCCCCATTTGGCAGTTGATCATTTTCCGGAAGATTATAACTAAAATATTTGGAATGTTAACTAAATTAACCTCAATTTGTATCTATTCACAAAAAATTAACCCTAAAACTATTAAACTTTCACTTCAGTTTCTTCAAGTTTTCTTCTAACTCAATAACATTCTATTCCAAATCATAACAAATTACTAACTTAAACTGGTCTAATTGCATGCTCATTGAAAGTCACTTTTCGTTTGTACATAACTTAACCCCCATTTCACTCAAAAACTTCTAACACAATGCTTCTTTCCTGATGTCCAAACATCAGCTTGATTCGGAAAGTTTTCTATCTTATATGAAACAGCAAACCATAACACGTCCACGAGTTGTAAAGCGAGATCTTGACGACTTCAACATCGATGAAGGTGAATCACACAAAGTTGACCATTTACTTTTTATGGTTCACGGCATAGGATCAGCTTGTGATCTTAAAATGAGATCTGTCGAAGAAGTTGGTAAGTAGTAGATACATCAAGTTCAAGTTGATTCTTTAAATAAATTTTTTAATCATGATAATTTTAGTTGATGAATTCCGCAGTATTGCGTTGCAATTAGTTCAATCCCACTACAAAAATTCAGTTGAAAGTGGTCATGTTGGGCGAGTTGAAGTTTTGCCGGTATCATGGCACAGTGAACTACATTCCGAAGAGTTTGGCATCGATGAGAAATTAAAATCGATAACTCTGGAATCAATTCCAAAGCTTCGAAACTTTACAAATGACACCCTACTGGATATTCTATTCTATACAAGTCCCATGTTCTGTCAAAGGATCATAAATACTGTCACATCATCTATGAATGACATTTTTGTGAAGTACAAGCAGAGAAATCCAGAATTCCATGGTGAAGTGTCCTTGGCCGGTCATAGTTTGGGTTCTTTGATTATGTTCGACTTGCTGTGTCATCAAAGACCACACAAACAATCTGAGGAAAAAAATATGGTAAACAATAATTTTCGAAGTTGAAAGGAAGATCACAAAAATGTGTGGTGTTTTTTATTTTTAGGAAAATCCTGATGCAATGACTTCAGATTCGCCAGTTGAATCGAATCGGCTCAAGGAAGAAGAAGAAGGCAAAAATATTACTTATAAAATGGGACAGGCTGGAACTGGTCAACCATTTATAAGTTACCCACAACTCCTTTTCCAACCGAAAAAGTTTTTCGCACTTGGATCACCTATTGGTAAAAATACCTTTTTTTTAAAGAAATGAATCCCATTTTAATGAGAATTTTGTTTGCTTAGGAATGTTCGTCACAATTCGAGGAATTGACAAACTTGGCTTGGACTTCCGTCTACCTACATGTCCAGGTTTCTATAATATATTTCATCCCTACGATCCAGTGGCATACAGGCTCGAAGCTCTCGTAAATCCCGACATGAATGGCATCCCTCCAGTACTGATTCCTCATCACAAAGGTAGAAAACGAATGCATTTAGAGTTAAAGGAAACAATGACTCGAGTAGGAGCCGATTTGAAACAGCGCTTTTTCGAAACCTTTAAGACCACTTTAGATAGTGTGAATTTCCTCACTCCCAAGGCTAAAAATGATCCGAAGGAATTGAAAGAGGAAGTCGATAGGGTAAGTTTGTTTAGACAATAAAAAATAATGAGAAATTTATTTAAAAGCCATCCTTATGTAGCTCTTGGAATTGCAAGCCCAACAAGGGCAACAGACACAACAAAGCGTTGCATCAACATCCCGCTCAAGAGCCAATTCAAATTCTACCAACCAATCGGACACAGATGTTATTGAAATTGATTTTCCACTGGGAAAATTGAATGACTCGAAACGCGTTGACTATGTTCTGCAGGAGGCTCCATTGGAATTCTTCAATGAATATTTATTTGCCTTGAGTAGTCATGTTTGTTATTGGTAAGGCTATAAACTTTAAAGACTAACAATACATTTTCCAATACATAACTTTATTTTTGTTTTGTTTTGTTTTTAGGGAATCTGAAGATACAATTTTGTTTGTAATGAAACAAATCTATAATGAGATCGGAATAAGTCCAGATAGTCAAGTACCCCAACAAACAATGACAATTGAAAGGCCCAGCTCGGGCGGTAGCACAACGCAGCAATCGCCTACAAGTTAAAGCATAACCTGCATCGTTTTAAAATTGTATCTGTTTAAAAAAAAGAAGAAAAAATCAACTATTTTACTAAATGTACGAGTAAATTAATGTATGACCGATCTTATTGTTATAAAACAAAAGAAAAAGTATGAAAGTTGATATTCTGAGAGAATATATCATTGTTGTTGTGTTTGTTCGTTTTTTATCAACTAATAAATAAAAATAAACTGTCCACATTTATTCTAATTTATTAGTTTTTTTTTATCTATTTTTTAGCTTAATTTCTTCTATTAAATTCGGTTCAAACTTTGAAAAACAGCAGAAAACAAAACGGTTCTTCTGTTTTATCCGAAATTCATATTTATCCCTATCCTTTCTCTTAGAAAAAAGGAATCTGTACATGATTAAAAAACAAACAATTTGATCGAAAACACCGACTCCACCTTTGGTTTTGTTGTGCCCATCAAAGGCAAGTTGGTGCTGACTGGTCATACAGTTCTAATGCCAGAATCAGTATTGACAGCATCACCTTCTAAAAACTCAAAATCAACAAAAAAAACTTCATTAAAACAAAAACATCACACATTCACAGCATGGATTTGAATATTATAATAAATATATAGGTATGTTTACATGAAATATATATTTACCTATTTTGAACACATACGTAGGTAAGTAATTATTAAAATAAAATTGTGCCTGCTCATTTCTTGCTTAACTCCCAGACTCGGATCTCATTGACTTCTTTTCTCAGTGCATTTGTACACTCTCTTTCCTTTTACTTTTCCTGGCATAGCAACTTTACTCAATCTTTCAATTCAATTATTGAAGTGTCGACTGTTTGAAAAATTTTATCGTTGTCTTCCAGCTTTTTGATTTGCAAATCAATACATTTTTGCTGGAGTTCCAGTTGCTTTTCGGCTAGAAGTGTATTCTCCTCCACTTTTGTTGGTAGCTTGTTGCGTTTGAAAGTAGACGCTGGGATCGTCGTTGGTTCCAATGCCACATCCACTGGCTTGGAAAGAACATTATCGAACTCTGGAAATAAACAAAATCGTAAATCAACACTGTAACTAAAATTTCTGAAAACTCACCATGTTTATTGCATCTGAAACTGAATACTCTACATGTTCCCTCCACTGCTGCTTCGATCCCACATGCTTGGATTATTACCTCGTCGACACTGTCCAACGCTTTTTCTGTGTAAGGTCCTCCTCCAGTTTGTGCGATTGATTTTTTATTTGCAATTAATAGTCCAAATCTCTGCAATATAAACAATGAGAGGACACCAATCAATGAAATATAAATACCTACCCTTTTCCACTCTGCTGTTCATTTTGTAGGGGGCCCATTCTATTGAGCTTCTACCACTGGATTCTCTGTGAATCCCTTGAACTTATACTGTTGCCCGAAAAGGATTTGGCCAAATCGTGATATTGTTCCATATAAGTTACTCAGAAATTGAATTTGAGCTTTGTTGATAAACATTTTATATTGTTTAACAATAAGTCTAGTAAACAGTAATACAATATACGAGTACATACATACATACATAAATGTTTACTTACATTTTTGTTGAAATTACGTCCACTTTAGGAACATACAATGTCTAGACGAACAAAACACAAACCAATTTGCCGAAATATTAAAAAAAAAAAAACAAATGTCAAAGTTTTTCTTCTAAAGTGACGAATAAATTCTTTTGATCACATTTGATTGTCAAAAATGTGACAGTCACGAATCACCTTACATGATTCCACCCCAGTATCATCACCGCCTTATTTTCAGTACCGGAAGAGACTTTTTCACATTGTTGCGTCGATAACTGACTTTTGAACATATGTATGTAAGTCTCCAACGCAATTCTTTCAGAAAATCCAAAGATAGGTGAGTAGACTGGCCAATACTATTTCCTGTCATTTAGAAATTCCTTTCCTACAAAGAGTCTGGTTAAGTATTTTTTGTTTAAGCGCATTTTTTCCCAAAATGGTGCAATTTTTTATCGAGCAACTTCAAGGGCAAGTCCACGATCTTGAGATGTATGATGATACCACCACATCATATAAACAAAGGTTACTAATTAGGGCAAAAGAATGACTTTAACTATTTTTTTCTATTGAAATTTCAACTTAACTGATCTGATAAATGTTTGAAAATCATTAATAAATAAGTTAGAAAAATTAAAATCTAATAATATGGCCCTGATGTGAAAAAAATGTGTGGAAAACATTCCGGGTTACGAATGGACAGGGCCGGACTTAGAGGTCCAGAGGCCTTGAGGCAATAAAGAAGTGGAGGCCCCCTCGACCCAAATTTTTTTCACTCGAGTTTTTCAATAAATTATTTATTGTGAAACCAAGTAGATTCCTTTAGTATTGAACAACCACATGTAAACAGAAAAAAGAATTATCTAAAATTTAATTTTAGGGTTAACGATCGGAACCTTTCGAGCTTGTTTCACCAAAAAATCGTTGATGATATCGTTGAAATCTAGTTCTCACAGTAAATCGCTTTTAATGCTCAGGAGATAAAGCTTCGATATATCGTTTTGTCGTGAATTGAAGTCTATTTTTTATAATTTTCATTTTTGAAAATGAGCGTTCTCCAGTGCAATTTGTTACTATCAAAACCAAATACATTCTTAATGCAATTTCGAGGTTTGGGAATGTAGCTCAGAAATTTTGATTTTCGAGGATTTTGTAGTAAAATAGTTCCGGCGATTGATCTGTTCCATAGTCCTTTTCCTTTTTGTATGAGTCAATCAAAGACACAAATTGAACCAACTCATCCAAGACTAGGCTCTAAATCATCGGGATACACTTTCACCAATGCCTCATCCATCTTCTCGATGTGATTAAGGAATCCAAATCTCGAACGTACAGCTTGGTAGGCATACAATCTTTCAGTAAGAGAAAAGGATAGGTAGCCAAGCACTGGGATTAAGGCAGATACTTGTATTTTTCCTTGTGTAACAGATTTACGTGCTTGTGCTTTCCCGTAATCGAGCGGTTTCAACCTCAAATTTCTCGTTCTGGTGTGGGTGTGGGTGATTGTAAATATTCATCAGTATGGGATATTGTTTTGGCTGCTTCCTCGTATTTATCAAAATCATTTCGTTTGGATTCCACGAATGATTTCAATAATTGTAGTGCACGCATTGCCGATTCAAAAATCATTTACAGGTCTTGCAAAATCTTGTTTGTTGCGTTGAATATCTCCAAAATATCGTTCCAAAATGTTGCAAACAAAGCGGTTTCGGGACCACTCATCTTATGTAGAAAGTGCTTTGCTTCATTCCTCACGATGTCTTTTTGCTCTTTATTGGAAGATATGCTGGTTAGAGCTTCTTCGATTTCCGAATAGCCGTTGACTAAGGCTTTCGTAGCTTCAGCTTGACAAGACCAACGAGTATCGCTGAGCTTTGTCAAGACTAAAAACTGATCGTTTTTCTTCTCCGATAATTTCTAAATCAGAATTCGGTGCCGCTCTGTACTGGCTGTATAAAACGTGTACAAATTCTGCACGAAATCAAAGAATTGAACAGCCGATGGACAATTTACCAATTATTCAATAATAATTGATTTTTCCAAGAATTGAAGAACACCTATTCTTCATATACAGCAATTAATTTATATAATTTATAAAAAAAAATTGTGGAGACACGGAATGGAATAATCAACCTAAGAGCACAGATAATAAATATACAGATGTCTCACCCTTAAGCCTAGTACATACTTCCTCGTGAAGTGAACGTTCGCCAGTGGAGAAAGTGAACTTCTGACATTGCTCACTGGTACACACTTGTGAGTACACGTTGAAACCAAATGTCAAAGCTTCACCAACAGTTCCCGTACATTTTGCACGTGAATTGCCCGTGAACGAAAACTCTCCACTTTGTTCTCCACTCAGCTTCACGAGCAAGTTCAGGGGTGAACCAAAAACTGAAATTTGTATGGGTTCAGGAGATGGTTCACAAGTATGTACTAGGCTTTATGGCGAGAAATGATATATGAAACTGAAATCAACCAAAAAAAGAGCTTTTTCAAAAAGTTCAACACATTCACTAAATGAATACACGAAAGCTATGTTGCTCGTCTTCTTTCCTATGAATGAAAACTAAGGCAAAGAAAAATCTGAAATCATTTTTGTATGTTTTTTTCCTCTCATAATCCTAATGCACAGTAACACATAATACACCAAGATCATTCTTCACAAATGAAAACATAACTGTTTTATTTTGATTTTTTGTGGTGTGGTGTGGCTGGTGGTGATGCGTTGAAAATAGGTGCAGGAGAGTTGATCGCTTGTCGACGACGAGAAAAAAAAAATATTTACAGTTGTCTTTAGAAATAGAAACAAAGCTAGGACAAGGTTGTCTTTATAGATCGAGTTCTTATAATCGGATATGTAAATGCTAGTTGCGTGCATTCATGTGGATTTTTTTTATAAATTCTTTTTCTTCAATTTTGTAAAATCTCCACATAATGTGTCAACAATAAAAATAATATTTTTTTTCTAGTTTAAAAAGAAGTGATCTTATTTTTTTTATTCAAAAAGATAACTTCCTCAAAAATGGACAAGTAGATTTTGTGCAGCAAAAAATAAAATATGTACTGTTTTCTGTTCAAATAAGGGTCTTCCTGTAGATTTGTATTGGCTCATTTGTATGTTTCCTTGACATAACTGTATAAAAAAAAACCTGTTCCTTTTTGATTATTGTTATGGGTCCGATTTGTGGATTGAAAATGTTGACATTTCTCGACGTTTTAAGGTCCATATAGTGGAAATAAAAGCATTTTGGGAAAATGTCTGTGCGTGTGTACCTACGTTCGTACGTTCGCTACTTTTTTTTTGCTGTCCATAGCTCAAGAACCAGAAAAGATATCGACCGATATAAAATAAACCGATAGATTTTTCTTTAATTTTCTCTAAAATTTTAGTTTTTAGCTTGGCTTTTTTTAATAAGAAAAACATATTTTTGTATTGCTCAGGAATTTTGTATTGCCTTCTGAATCAAGTTCATCTTTAAACCTAGGCAACTATATTGAACTACTTAATTTACTAAAGATATATGATCCAATTCTATCTCAATACTTTGAAACATCAACAGTTTTTAAAGGAACCTCAATGGCTATCCAAAATGATTCAATCAAAGCTGTTGCTGACCTTTTACGCGATCAAATTTCCGATAGAGTCAAACAGTCAGAGTTTGTTGCAATTATGCTTGATGAGACTTTTGACATTCAATTAAAGTCCCAATTATCCATTGTTTTCCGATATTACTTAAATAAAAAAAATTCAAGAAACATTTGTTGGATTTATCAATGTAAGCTCAGGGCGGACTGCAGAGGATCTTGTCTGTTAAGGCTTGTCTGTTAAGAGAAAAAAATGTTTCATTTTTTCCTGCTGGGATGAGACATCTGTATAAATTTATTATCTGTGCTAAGAGGTTGCAGGCAAGTACCACCCCACTCAGCCATTAACCGATTGGGGTACTCCCTCAAGATGGGTAGTGAATTGGAAGTGCTTCTTATCAGGGCCATTTGAGATTTTGATATTTCACTGATTGCCTGATTGGAGTGAACAAATATAGATCAATGGTTTCTGTCATTTAAGATTAATATAATTAAATAATCATGTATGTACAAAGTACTGTAGGCATTTGGTAAAGGTAAAAGAGCAACAAAAAAAATACGTATCAAAGAAAAAGATGTTTAATAGTGTTTATTAGTTGGATTTTGAAACAAAAATTGTCCGTAGTCTTTATTGTGAGTCCCCCGTCTGTGGAAGCCCGGGGGCTTCCACCCTTTCTCTAAATCCAGCCCTGCGAATGGACCCCATCATGAAACGATTGTACCGATTTTTACCGTCAAGTTAAGGAGGATTAATTCGAGCTTGCAAAACATAGCAGAGTAAGCAATTAAAAAATCCTTTAGCCTCTTGCTTTTATACGTCCTCTTTTTGCGTGTTGAGTTATTGGAATAGGAACTAGTCCTTACTTTTATTTTATCCAGCTCCAGATCTATGAAAGGTCTCTTTATTTAATCTTTTCGGAAAGAATTTCTCAAAATCCATTTGTTTTGTAGAAATAGCAACACATTGCTAAGGTAGTTCTTTGCCGGGTTTGAACTAAGATGTCACTCGTGGTTTATTCCTAGCTAGGTGGTATTTGAACTCCTAGCCGATGAACTAATGAGGCTTTGTTTGTTTGTAGCATATACATCACTTGAAGAGCAGCGCCTTTCACCTTTTCATGCAAAGTTGTAAATACTCCTACTACAGCTTGGAGCGGCCGATGATATAAGTTTAGTCCTCATAGCTAAGCAATCGGGAAGACCTGTTGAAGATGTTGGATTACTTCGTTAATCCAAAGTTGAAGGAATCACATAATAGCGCATATAAGCTGTAAACCCTTTTCCACGTTTTACCGCGTATTTTGTAATGTCATGCATTTCTGAATCAATTTTTTTAAGGATCCCAAATTATGACATTGCTAATAGAAGTTTTTGGTGACCTGCACTCATATATGGACGGTGAGTCACGGCTTGAAATTCGTTTGGCCTCAATTTGAAGATTTGGTCTGGTACGTCCTATTTGACTAGCCATCGAGCATACTTGCCTGATGCATGGACTGGATCTTCATTGATTAGTCTCATGCTTCTTTGTTCTCCCTTTCGCTATCTCTACATACTGCACCTTCATCCTCATACCACTGGTAATTTTTCCTAGGTGGATAGTAGCTATAGTATTTTCCGCTACCTTCTTAACGAAGTCCTGATGTTGATTCCACTTGCCGTTGACGCTTGTGGTTGGGGGTATGGCAGTGAGTTTCATGGTAAATTGCTCGCTGTGGTTTTTGGCATTCATTGTTAAATTTCTTCTTACTCCACATTTATCAAATGTCTATTAACGATTTGACCTATGCCAATCAGAATTAAAAATTCCATAAAAACTAAATGCCTTTTAAGCTGTTTGGAATACTTATTACACATATTTTATACCAACGACGACAATAGTTAAACAATCCTCAGCAACATGAGAGGTTCTCGGCTTCTAGCCCTTTCAGTATTTACCATGGCGGTTACATCAGCATTCGATTGCAATCAAATTCTATCGGATACCGAAATTAAATTTCTCAATTGGGAAAAACTAGAGGAGTGTGTAACAGAAATTGGAAGGAATCCAGTCGATAGAAACTCAAGTGAACGCATTTGGCAACTGATTAAAAATGTTAGTTCCATTCCGAACATTATAGATGTGTGGATACATATTCAAAGAATTATTTATAGGCCAATGACGGAATCGAAAATATTTCCCCTTTGGCTTACAAGAATATGGGAAATCTCGTAACTGGTATTCCTTTGGATGATTTACGTAACATCACCATAGATGTTGTTGAAATTGTCAAAGCATTTGGATCGGTGCAAAAAGGTTTCACCGATGAGCAGATGACTTTGATAGCACAAAAAGTAAGTAACGAATGGCCAAATAAGAACCCCAGGACATATTCCGAGTATGATTTGATATCGATGGGTCAGATTGTGTGTTATCTTAATCGATCGGATATAGCTGCAATTCATGCTGTGGCCTTGAGGTAAAATCATATTTTTACTTACATATATTACAAAATTAATATTTTTTTCTTTTTAAATATTTTTTAAAGATATTCTGCTGAATGGATTGGCAGTTTGGAAAACTGTCCTGCCGATAGAATTGAAGCTTTTGCAAGATTAGCCGTACAAGATAATGCATTTGGCTCACCATCTAATTGGTCAACACTCGATGTAAAATGTTTTCTATTTCTATCGTTATATAAATATATTTGAATAAAGATTTAAAATTCTAGGTGAGCATAATGGGAAATATTATAAAAGGACTCACTCAATCAGAAATTGAATCGATCAGCAAAGAGAAATTACGTTTCAACAAGCATTTTAGAATTTACACAAATCGTCCCAATTCCACAAGAGCTGACAATTCTTCTCAAAAGGCGGACCAAGCAGATGGCTCGAAAAAATCTGAGCCCGATAAAATGACAGATCAAATATCGAATTGAAACTCAAGACTTTTTACAAATAAAAGATTATAAATAGTACTTAAAATTTAAATAGTTCACATACGCCTAGGTGTACCGTTCAAATTATGGCATTGTTAGAAAAATGTTTCTTCGGAGCATTTCGGATGATTATCATTTTCAAACAACACTTCGTTAAATTCTTAAGTAGTTCAGTAGTTAATTAGTTATTGAAAACTTTATTTAGCACAAAATAATTTTTAATTAACAATTCCATCTTAAGTTTAGTATGGTTTGGCCAAAGGCCGTCTACCAGATTGACAGTTTTAAGTTCAATCATTTAATACTATAATATACATAATACTTATTTGTTAGATTAAAAGTCTCCTTCTATTATACATTTTCTGTATTTCAGCGCCGTTGTTATATATTTCCCAACCAAATTTTCCATTCAAGATATCGATGAGAGCATCCATATCCATCAAAGTAACACCAAAATGACTATCCCGGAATTCTTTTAGAATGGGACATGAAATGATATATACCCTCTCTCTACTTAAGGTTGCAAAAATCACACAAAATTGGAAGGTCCGGTTGATGTGGCATAAAGTTTAAATTGATTATTTCGCCTCGTGCTTTAAATATAACGCTCATCAGTTTTGAACGTACGTCAGTTCTGTAAGGTCGAAGTTCAGTTTGTTGTAGAGTATTCTGTATTGTGATGATTGTGCTTCCGTTTTAAATTTTTCATAACAAATGTGGTTCTCTCAAGGATCCCATTAAACATGTTACTTAGGTCCATAGAACTTATTTCGGATGAAGTTCGGGAGTTTTCAACAAGAATATTTGTCAGCTCCTCCCACTTCATGACAAGATTTCCCGTAGTAGTTAAGGTGTGCTGCAGTATTTGGTTTGGTAACCTTCCCTCATTCATCTCGAATACTTTAATAATATATTCAAAGTGCATCTTAAGAGTGTCGAAAAATAATGTGCAAGCTGGTAGTCGAAAAATCCTTTTTAAAGAGTACCTCAGAAACCTTCCGACTTCTTTGAATTCCCTATAACCCCAAACTTGTGCCCATAAAGCAGTATGGAGGTAGAAGTCGCTCGAAAAAAATTCAATTTCGAACTGTGATCAATGTATTTATTATCAATGGATCGGTTCCACACTGAAGAAACTGCCCTTTTCTCCTTGATATCTCCATATTTAGTATTACCCGTAGCGTGATGGTTAGTGCGTTGGTGCTTTCTCAAAATTAGCCGTTCGGATTCGGCATATAAACTGTAGGTCCCATCCATCTCTGACAACATTACTCGGGTACAGAAATGGTTGAGAGTTGTAAGTCACTAGGCCCTGGTTCTTCATAGACTGTTGCGCCACCTAATTTATTTTTTATTATCTCTATTTTTCGTTGTTTGCGTGCCTACCACATCCTTCCCTGAAGGTCATCATTTTAGATTTCTCCATATTGACGGAAAGATTCCAAAGATTACAGTAGCTTTCAAGACGATTCATCGTTCGCCAGATTCAGCAAAAAAAAACTATGTCATCAGCAAACATTAAAACAGGTATTCGCATGTTTCCAAACTGGATTCCTCCACCGGTCGCTTCTACGATATCATTTATAAACAGGATGAAGTGTAGAGTGCATAAGACACGTCCTTGTTTTACTCCCATTTGTGTTGTGAACTCCTCGGAAACAAATTCGCCATCCCATACATACGCCACATTGTTTTCGTTCATTGCTTTTAATAGAACTAAAATTTTGGAAGATATTCCTAATTTATATATGTAGCTTATAAAAGAGTGCTGTATCAAAAGCTGAACGAAAATCGACGAAAAAAGCATACAGTTTTTTTTCAAAAAGAGATGCCTCTGTAATTTTCGGGATTATCGTATGATCCTTTTTCGTGCAGCGGATATATAATTGACCTTTTAAAGCTTGCAGGAACAGTTGCTGTCTCAAATATTATATTATATTCTTTTGTTAAGTCGGCTACGGATTCAAAAGAACAATTTTTATAAAATTCTGCTCGTACTCGGTCGTCACCTGAAGCTTTTCCCGCCATAGATTTATCTATTACGTTCCGTACTTCATTAGTTGTAAAAGGCGCATCAAAGAAATTATCGCTAAAAAAGGGGCTGCATAGTGAGTAAGCGAAGAGAAAATAGGAGTGTTAAGTAAACTCTTGTCTTGTAGTACCCGTGGCATGATGGTTAGTGCGTTGGACTGTCATGTAAGGGGTCTTGGGTTCAATCCCTGCCTGTGCCACCCTAATTTAAAATAAATAATTTTCGCGGGTACTGCCTCTTGCGAGGAATTGACAAATCCTTCAAGAGTAATTCTTGTCATGAAAAAGTGCTTTCTCAAATTAGCCGTTCGGATTCGGCCTAAAATTGTAGGTCCCTTCCATTCCTGACAACAGTACTCGCACACAGGAATAGTTGAGAGTTGTAAGTCACTAGGCCCTGGTTCACAACGGACTGTTGCGCCACCCCATTTGATTTGAAGTAAACTCTTGAATTGTTCACGGAGCTCAAACCCATGCAATGTTGCTGAAATTGTGTTTGTTCATCCAGTGATAATTTTAGCGGCTTTCCAAAAATCTGCAGAAGATTTTGATGAATTCCAGATAGCAACATTTGTTTCCTCTTAAATAGACAGAGTTTCTTAAAGCTTTATTAACTGCTGCGTACATACTTTTAAAGAGATCTGTATTGTGCTTCCTTATAAGCCGCAATAATAATAAGGATTTTTGCCTGGCTTTCCGGCACTCGAGATCGAACCATACTTGTTTACCAGTATCCTTTCGTTTTCCTTTGGTACTTTCTGGCTACTCCAATTATAATTTGAGTAAGGTTCTCAATTAGCGTTGGGATCCTCTCTACTCTTCTTTTCTCCAGCTCCATGTTTAGACTATTTTGGTAAATAGTTTTAAATGTATCTTTCCAATTTAATTTTCTTAGTAATCCAAGTTGCTTTGTGTGTACATAATCTGCACTCGAGACTAAAAAATTTGTGTAGATATCCTAAAACCCTTCATAATTGCATTCCACTTTCCTGACACAAAACAATAGTCTATAACTCAGCACGCAGTTCCACGAATAAACGTATACTTCCCATTTGGGTTTCCTTGGCAGCTTCCATTCAAAACTCTTGTATCCAAAGAATCAGCAACTTCCAGTATCTTCGCACCCTTCACATCACAAAATTGATCCTTTGATCTGCGAGTTGGATTTATAATATCTGATGCGATTCCACTTACAAAATTATTCTGGGATAATCCGATTCTCGCTTTGAAATCTTCTTCAAGAAGAACATCCATTGACCCTATAAACTGTAAGGTAATTCAGTAAACATTAAAAAAATAAGAATAAAATTGTAAAATTTGACCAATTTTCTAAAGTTGTGTTCTGTTTTCTTTATTACAAATTGTATCTATTTATATAATAATATGTATTGTATATCCTGCATTATAACGTTTATGATTGTTTAAATTACAATATATTACAATATTGTTTTTTAAATGTATTTTTCTACTATTAAAATAACTAGTGCTATAATTTAATTTTTTTATTTTTATTCAAAGTGAAGTTCGAAGGCTAAGAACGAATTTATAAGAGTACATAACATGGCTTTCTATTCACAACCTTTAAGCCTCTTGTTGCCTGCTGGTGGTTGTCTTAGCAAAACTGCTCCTTTAATTCACTTTTATCCTGTTTTTCATTTGCTTTCTATATTTCGCTACGATTTAACTAAGTTTTCCTTAAACTAATTTATAGATGCTAGTGCGTTAAAAATACCAGTTAACAATATTTGTGTTATAGATTGCATTCGTGCCCGGTCCGTTCTTCGTCTTCTTCAAAACTTATCATCTACTAGATCTGACATTCCGTCGACATTAATGTTGAGCATACGCTTGTCCATGATCATCATTGGGGATGATTTGTCAATCGGAGACATCCCAAACGATTGCATATCAAGACTTAACGAGTCATGGGACTGTTGCTGCGACTGATGCTGACTTAGGTGGGAGTGCTGATGATGATTGGATGGATGATGATGCAAATGCATGTGTACCTGCTTGTCATCCATGATGGCTTGGTCAAGATTAAGAATGCATTCTGCCTTAAAATTATCTATTGTGAATTGGTCCACGTTGAGGTATTTCATCTCATCGTAGGTGGACGTGGGCGTATCGAGATCCAGTGAATGGCTGATTGTCGAAACGCTATTTGTGGAGATATCATGATGAGGGGGTGTAGATCGGCTTATTGGAGGCATTGCATTTAACGCAGGTGCTGGGGGGTAAGTCGACCATTCCATGGAAAGACCACCGCCTCTCTCAAGGCCCATGTGGTCGATGTTGAGATTGAGGAAGATATTCGGTGACATCCTTGAGGGAGACATCGATCCGAAGTTCACCTTTGATTCGTTGTCGAGAGAGTTCGATGATTGAGGTGGAGTGTCTGGTAGAAGGGTATTACCTGAAGAAAAAAGAACATAATTAAGTTTGATTGAACTTTGTTGAATTTTAAGATTTTCTCAATATACCTAAAGTACCATCTAATTGTGTCATAACATTATCATCGTATGGTGTGTTATTCATTTCAGGATCTCCGCTATCCTTCAATGAGCCTTTCTCTTGTTTTCGCCACTTGGCACGACGATTTTGAAACCAAACTTGAACTCGGGCTTCGGTCAGATCGATTCGAACGGCGAGTTCTTCGCGAAAAAATACATCCGGGTAGTGGGTTCGTTGGAAAGCACGCTCCAGTTCTTGCAGTTGCAGTGAATTAAATGTTGTTCTGCAAAGGAAATAATAAACATGTAGAATTTAGCTTTAGTGCGATATCTTTATAATTTATGACCCAATTAAAAATTGAAAGAAATGCGAATTAACGGTTTTTCTTTAAAGATTTCTTGAATTTGAAGGTAAGTTTTTTAGTACAAAAGGAAGGAAATTTAATAAACCTTATGAATTATTATAATATTTTTGAATAGTAAAGGACCCAGACAAACTGAAGCAATTTGGAATCAGGCTTAGTTCAGTGTTGCAATCAGAGATATTAGGCTACTGTCTGAAGAAAAAGCTCATAAATGACACAATATTTATCTTTATAATAATTTTCTTAACAACTGTATGTTCGTTAAAAGACTACGTGGTTTAATGACCGTTACATAATGGTTCCATATTTTGTCCAAGAAAATATATTATAAGATTGATCATACTCTGTACTTTTCAATGGCTGTGAATAAAAAAAATTAAAAACTTATTTTAATATCCCGCAAGACAGTCATTTAGGTTCACTTCTCTTTATTTTATTTAGAAGCGATTAACTGTCTCATTCGGAACAATCTAAGCCCTTCATTTATGCCGAGGAACCTAAGGGGTCCCAAACTTAACGCAAGATTCGAATTTGCCGCCATTTGTGCAGTGAAGTGTTGGCAACCCTGAAAAAAAAGCAATTTGACAGCTAACAATATAGGGTTATTAAAAATGGAGCGTTACACGATAGAACAACGTATCTTCATTATTAAAGAATATTTCAAAAATAGTGAAAACTTGGCGGCTGCAGTTCGAAAATTTCATACAAAATATGGTCGGAATAGTGTTTTAACTTCGTCAACTGTGAAGAGATTAATTGAAAAATGCATGGAGACTGGATCCGTTGGAGACGCCAAACACACTAATCGTCCAAAAACAAGCCGTTTAAATGTGAATGTCAAAGCAGTGCGTGCGAGTGTTGCTGACAATCCAGGAACCTCAATTCGACGTCGTGGACAAGAATTGCAAATTTCAAGAACCTCTCTACAGCGTATACTCACCAAAGATCAGTGTCTTCATGCTTACAAAATTCAATTAACAAAACAATTGAAGCCTAATGACCATGGACAGAGAAGAGAGTTCGTTGAATGGATTATTGAACATCAACAAATGGACCCTGATTTTTCGAGCAAAATCATCCTAAGCGATGAAGCACATTTTCATATTGATGGCTTTGTCAATCGCCAAAATTGCCGCATTTGGGGTTCGGAGAACCCACATGTGATTGTCGAAAAACGAATGCATCCACAACGCGTGACTGTATGGTGTGGATTTTGGGCTGGAGGCATAATTAGGCCATATTTTTTTGAAAATGATGCTGGTCAAGCAGTGACTGTTACTGGTGCTCGATATCGCGACATGATTACACAGTTCTTTCTGCCAAAATTGGACGATATTGATGTGTCCAATATGTGGTTTCAGCAAGACGGTGCCACATGTCATACAGCCCGTAAAACAATTCAATTACTGCATGAGACATTTCCAGGTCGTGTACTCTCTCGTTTCGGTGATCAAAATTGGCCTCCTAGATCGTGTGATTTAACACCATTACACTTCTTTTTATGGGGTTATTTGAAATCACAAGTCTATGTCAACAAGCCCACAACCACCCGTGCATTAAAGGAGGAGATTCAACTCTGCATCAACGAAATTCATCCACATTTATGCAGAATGGTCATGGAAAATTTCAACAAAAGAGTGCGCATGTGCATGCAAAGCCGTGGAGGCCATTTGCCCGATGTGTTATTCCATACATAACCCTTTCCTATGTACTTTACGAGCCAATAAAAATATAACTATCAAAAGTCTAAAAACGGCGTTTTCTATTTAATTCAAATCTTGCGTTAATTTTCGGACACCCTTTATTATCTTCAAAAAAAAAATGTCACCTACTAGTATTTGAGAAAAAACGCAGAGGGAATCAGAACAATTTTTGTTGTAAGCACCTTTTAAATAAATTTATTAGAGAAAATCTAGAATACTCTTATCAAATCTGGGCGGCTGTCACTTAACCGGACTAATATTAGCCATACATTCACACTAGAACTGTCGGCAAAAAAAGTTTCTGAATGGGTTAGATTGATATCATCTCTACGAATTTCCACACCGTATTAACACAGATTTAAACTTATTGAAATTACTTGATATTTATATGTCTTGAGAGCAGAAGTTCTTTTTTATGTTCTGTCTTCATTGTAAAAGTAATTTTGACTCTTTGCACCTTCTGTTCTGTCTTTCGTTAGAATTTGAACGAATGCAAAGTATTTCAAACTATCGGATTTAAAATTAACAATTTTCTACTCCAAATAGTATTTTTAAATTATTTAATTATTTTGGTAATAAATAAATTAATTTTTTTTGGTAATCAATATAAAATGTAAACGAGTTTTCTTAAGCTGTTACTTAGCTGAGTAATAAATTCAACAGTTAAGCTTCTTAAATATAAATAACAAAAAAATTATTGGTTCTACAGCTCGTGAAGAAAAACTGTAAAACTTGCCCAAATAATCGGTGGAAACATCTCAACGAAGTTGGTCAAAAAGTTAATAATTTTCGAGTTTCCCAAGTAATCATTTCACACTAAACATATTTTAACTTTGTGAAATACTGAAATTTCCATCCAGCTTCTTTAACACTGATTGCGGTGTGCCCCAAGGTTGCCCCTTAAGCCCGATTATGTTCGCCCTTTTCATTGACGATGTCTCCCGTGATTTTCCTGGGGGTGTTAGGTTTGGAAATATACTTATTAAGGTACTACTTTATGCGGACGACCTTGTTGTTTTGTCGGACAACCCCACCACATTACAGTTACAAATTAATAGACTTAAAAACTTTTGTGATAAATGATACCTGAATATAAACACCTCAAAATCAAAAATTATGATTTTTGAAAGCACCCGTCGAAGGAGAAACCCGCTAGAAGCATGGTCATTGGATCGTGAACCTATAGAGGTGGTTAACCAATTTAAGTATTTAGGTGTTCTATTTGGAGCAATCTAGATTTCAGGACCCATGTTAAGGAAAAATGCTTATCGGCAAAAACTGCAATAAACCTTATATGGAACAAAATCTTCTGCAATAAGTACATAGACATCTCAGCAAAATTTAGAGTTTTTGAAGCTACTATAAACTCATGCTTATGCTATGCCAGTCAAGTTTTTGGTTACCAAGATCTTGATGAATTTGAGATAGTGCAACGCTTCTTTTTTAAACGAATATTTAAACTTCCAAACTATACACCAACTTACGCTATACATGTGGAATCAGGGATCCCTCCGATTTTTCTAAAAAATCTTAAATTTAATGCCGATTACATAATAAAAGTAATGCAAAGGTCAAATGAAAATCTTCATAAACAAATGATGGATTTCGCATTCCGAAGGAATTTAACGCCGTTTAAAGAATGGTAGAAATAGCAAATGCGCACGGATCTAATCTAAACCTTGGTACAACTTCTCTTGACAATTGAAAAGGTAGGTTTTATGAATGTATTGCGTTGGTTGATGATTCATTGTATCTCAAGTTCTTGAATAGGGCTCGAACCTCTCCAAGCAGATTGGTCTATAAGCAACTCAATCACACTTTGTTTGTAAACAATTATTTTAACAGTAATCTTTCTGCAAATCAAATAGGTACTTTGTTTAAAGCAAGAACTGAGATGCTAAATCTGAATTACAAACCTCACAGAAATGATAATCCCAGGTGTAACCTCTGCAATCGAAATGAAATCGAAGATGTCAACCACTTTTTAGCCGTTTGTCCAATTCTACAAGAACTCCGAAGACTTTATTTTTCAAAAAGCTTTCTCAATCACCAGGAAGCGAAACAAATTTTAAACGGAGAGTGGGGTTGGAAGGACCTTTACATTTTTATTGATCATGCCTTAGATTACCGAAACAGTTTTTAGAGTAATTTTAAATTTTTTAATATATGTATATTTATGTACCATTATCTAAGATGTACCGAGGAAATATATATTATAAACTTGGATATTATGCTTATTTAAATTCAATTTATTTATTCAATTGTCTACATAATCTATTTATAAACTTACTATAATCTTAAACTTTCTTTTGTTTATAATTCTCGATAAATGTCAATTTTCAGGCAGACGGCAAATATATTTTTTGCCATGCTAATGTTCTTATTTAATTTTTCAAATGTATTTCGAGTTTTGTTTAAATAAAGAATTTATAATAATAATACTGAAATTTTATTTCATTCCATTCAATGTTATGATTTTTTTATCGCATTAAGGATATTAATCTTAACTGTATATTTCAAAAATCAAATGGGGTGGCGCAACAGTCCGTTGTGAACCAGGGCCTAGTGACTTACAACTCTCAACCATTCCTGTGTACGAGTACTGTTGTCAGACATGGAAGGGACCTACAATTTTAGGCCGAATCCGAACGGCTTGTTTGAGAAAGCACTTTTTCATGACAAGAATTACTCTTGAAGGATTTGTCAATTCCTCGCAAGAGGCAGTACCCGCGAAAATTAATTTTTTTAAATTAAGGTGGCACAGGCAGGGATTGAACCCAAGACCCCTTGCATGACAGTCCAACGCACTAACCATCATGCCACGGGTACTACAACTGTTTTCTTCCATATGTATATTTAAGAAAGTTAATATTAAAAGATATAACTTTTACAATTTTATGCTAATAAAAAAAATTGATGTTCATTTTAGATAATCTCAAAAAAATCCACATTTCGCATTTTGAATTAAAATTTTTGAAAAACCCTTATTCCACAGCATGAAACGAATACCACCTACGACATAAACTTCATGATGTATTGTTTTTCTTCTAAAGTAATGGAGCCATATCGGAATTCCACATTTCGACAATCTTTAAATCTTGTCTTCCAAAATACAGTTTTGTTTCTTTTTATTTATTATGTTGTTAAATACTGATCTTTTATTCGCTTTTAAATTATTTTATAAACTAAAAAATTTAAATAATAACTCGGAGTGTTTTTTGGTCTTTACTTTTACAGAATATCATAACAATACTTTGTAATTGTAATTTATTGATATAACACGAAACGGGATATGATTTTAAAAAACAATTATATTAAAATGGGGATTTCGAACTAAAGATTACAATCATTTTTCTCAACGATTGCAAAAGAATGAATGAATTTATAAGTGACTACAATCAATTGATTGCAGTCGAATGCTTGGGGAAAAAAATATTGTCCCCTTTTTAAAAGCAAATGGTTGGTTCAAATCTCAGAGTTTTAAGGACTAAAGCCTTTTATTGACTGCAGTCATTAAAGTCAAAGTCAGTAAAATAACTAACATTTTAAACTAAAAGTAAAACTCGCGATACGAGGTTTTAAAGTCTGTAAGTAATTTAAATGCAGTTTTTTGATGTTGGAAAACATTATAAAGATATGTTTATTTTTTAAATAAATTTATTGAAAAGCTCAATTCAAATAAAAATATCACTACTTGACATTGGGTAACCAACTGTATGTAGGATTTTGAAAAAAAAAAATATGATCAGCATTGGCTGCGTTCAATCTCGTGTCGTAAAGGGCATCCTGGATAGGTGAACATTCTTATGTATATGTTCACAAAAAACGGACAAGCATTTACATTTCGAGGTCAAAAATTATTGTAAAATTAAATTTTTAATGGATTGTTTTAATAATTCAATAAATTGTTACCAAACAACATGAACATTTGAAATCAATTTTTAATCAGATACTTATGTACACATACTAGAATGCTTGGATACATTTGGATTCATTTTTAAACATCCCAGTCCTTTGGATCAGCTGTTCTTTTACACTTAAAACACTAACAAATATATCTGGATACCTTTTTTGACCTGGATTGAATGCAGCAATTGGCAGACATCTAATTGGCCAGTTGCTAAAAAATTATCATCCAATTAAAGTAACTTTTTTCCATTTTTAGACAAAAATAAATGTGCAATTACACTTTCTTCCTAAAAAAAAATTCTTTGTGTGATTTCCGATCGATCAGTATATAATTTTTATTTCTAATCAAAGGGAAACACTATCGAATATCGATTCAAAAAATTTTCCGGATCGATTGCAATGATAGCTATAACTGTCCCCTAATGGAAAGTAAGTCAAGAAAAATCCACTTGCTATTAAGTCAAGTCTACTTCTATCAAAATGACGGTTGATCATGTTTCTCCATTTAACTGAAAGCTGGGCTGTCATTCCGTAATTTCCCAAACGATAATCGTCAAAACGATTATCATTAACGATATCGTCAATAATTTGGTTCACGTAACTTTATCACTATCGTCTCGTTCAATCGTTTTCAGTATAAGTTCGTTGAGTATATTCCAAATGTCAAAATGAACTCAACGAAAGATAATGCTTATTCAATAGCTTGAAAATGTTATTAAACTTGGTTTTTCTCTATGGGAAATTTTGAAAATTTGCAAAAAACGTATTGTTAATAAACATACCAATTATTTTGTGATGTTTGTTGTTTTTGTCACTTTTTGTTTTTGTGTTTTCATTTGTTGCTGACGAAGATAAAACAATAATGTGAAAATGTTTGTTCAATGTCTTATACTTTTGTAAATCAGCTGCAATAATAAACCCAATTTGGTCAAAGGGAAGGAAGTGAAGACTTCATTTTATCCACAGGGAACATAACTTGGCTTCAAAAATATTTAATGTTTCCAAAACTAATTTGGATTAGTGCTTTGTGCAAGAGCGATACTAAAATCGTTGCCTGTCGAATAAACCAATGTTCCTCCCCCAAAGTTTCAATAGTTACAACAAATTTTAATATTGAATTTATATACATTTATATGTAGAACAACAACCGCCTGGCAAATTTATCGTTTATAATATCATTATAAAGTCCTCTTTTGCAATTTCAAAACTACAATAATTGTTCTATTTATTTAACAACAATTAAGAGAGATTACTAATGTTTTGTATATAAAAAAATGCGTAACCGAATTCATTGTATTTTTTTGAGTTTTTATTTTCATTTTGTAACAAAACTAAACTACACCGAAACTTTTTTGCTTCCATTTGCTTAGTTCTCAATGGAAATTTATAGCAGACGATACCTACTTAGCTATCGTGCAAACGCTATCGTTTGGACGATATCACTTTGACGATTATCGTCTTACGTGAAGTGAGAGTATCGTCGAAACGATATCGTCGAACGATTATCGTTTTACGGAATGACCCCCCTGAACTTTATTACTCTATGATTTATTTATTTTCGCACAATTTAATTTAAGGCTTTCTGTAAAAGGGTTCTTTGTCAAATTGAAAAAAAAAAGAATATTTCTTTACAATAAAAATTACACAGTGATGGCCTGAGAAGTGTTTCAACTACAGTAATGTTTTGATAGCTTTTTTTTACACTTAAAAAAGTAACTAGTTGCCTTGGTCAAATTGTACGTTCAAATGAATAAAGTTGACTGCAAATAAAGTGATTTATGCTGTCTGAACCTGCCCATTATCACTGCATTCAAATGACTTACTGAGTTTCAAAATTGAATCTGAGTCAATTGACTTTTAAATTAAATTCAAATCAAAATCATGAAAATTGTACATACAAATTCAAAGTTATTTTGGAAGTCAATACTTAAAAAAAAATAGTCAAACTTTGCAAAGTATTATTCATAGTATCGGGAAACTTCTTCGTTTCCATGCCAAACAATTGGAGCAAGAATTAAGCTCTTCATTGCGAAACATGGTCAGATAATCGATTGAATTGTTCCAAGGCAGAAGTTTTTAATGGAAAGTGAGTTAAAATTTCATAGTGTCCGTTTCCGGTAAAGGTACTCACTAACACTACCACCAATGCAACGTTCATATTTGGAGCTTCTTCATCTTCATTAGAATTTTAACTTTATAAAATAACGACATTTTATTTCATTCAATTAGTTATGTTTTTTATTTTCCGATTACATTGTTTTTGGTTTACTTTAGTAGAAAATTCAATACAAAATAATATTTTATAAACATTCATAGTTTTTACGATTCAATGATAATAGAAACCAATATTAGATGTTTGTTTCAGATAACCTTTAAATACTCGCACATTTTTGCACTTTGAACTTTTGAATTCATTTTTTTTAAAACGCTTATTCCGGAAGACACCTGACATTAAACGGAAATTGTTCGTCATCCCAACGTGTATCCTTATTTAAAAACGAAACGTATTTCAATTAAATGTCATTCTTTTGAAATAATTCTTTTAAAATAATCCTATTCCTATTTTCATGCCTAACGTTTTTCTTTAGAACACATTTTGAAAAGGAAACCTTTTTAAAGAAGTCTGAGATTTGGGGTTTGTTTTTAAAAGATATGCCTTTTTTTGTGGTTTTTAGATGATACAAAAATAAATCTATTATTCCAAATTTACCACAAATGATTTATAAATAAAAGAAAATTTTTTCTTATTGTTTTGTTAAAAGTATTTCACCCTGGCAGAGTGGTGGGGTATGGCTGTTTGCTCATACTTTGATTTTGCTTCAACATTTTTGTACATTATATACTTTTTACGTACACCACCCACCTTCTATTTTTATGTGGAAGCTTCTTGTGTTTTTCCAATAATCTCTTCAATCGATATTGTTCTTCTTATTTATTTTCTTTATTTTTTTTTTTAATAAATTCTTTTTCCAATGTCCTATTATGTACGGGAATGGAACTGCTCCGCTGCTGTCCAGTAGCACTTCGGTGCAATGAACCGAATTCTTATGTGCTACGAGTATGCGGTGACAGGCGTGGAAGCCAAAGCCAGACCGAACGTTAAGTTTCTTTTGATGAGTTCTGACAGACAGAGGTGAAAAGGTGATATTATGTTCTCTTATAGGCTTTACTGATAGTTCTGGTTTTGTGACAACATCGGATTTTGAGTTTCACTGTCCACGGGGTAACATTATTTTGTAGATAAATAAGAGTCGAGTATGTGACCTGTTTTTCAGGAATTCTAATCCTTGTTCCTTATACTTGTGGATATTTGAGTTGTATGGGCAAATTGAGGGTACATCAAGAAAACTCTAAACAAACTAACATTTTAACTTATTTTTTTTTGAAGCTTTGTCAATCAATACTTATGTATGCATGCATATTCAAATTTATGGGAGGCAAACAAAGCTTTCTTTCAATAAATGAATGTGCGTACTTCATGTATTTTTAAGATTTTAAAAATGTCTAGTTTTTTAAATTAGTATGGAGTATTTCCAAGGGCAACTGAACAAATGTTCCCATCTTCAAATGTCGAAACCTTTCCACCAAATTATTGTAAGCGCCGAGATATTGCATCGTAAATAACAAATCAGAAGTTGCATTTGTTTTTTACTTATGCCTGAAGTCAGTATCGGAAATTATCAAGCGTATCTTAACTAAAACATGATAAAGTTTAATTCTTCGAAGTAAGTGGTGGAAAAAGTGTTAATATTTAATTCCTTTTTATATTGAAAATGTCACTTACTGTGAAATATAAAGAACCAATACCTTTCCTGGGATATATTTACTCAAATTTGGCATATTGAAATTACATCCAAAATCTCTTAGAAACTAAAATCCCAAAACCATACAATGGTCGCATTCACAAAGCTAGTGACTACGTAGTCAAGGGCTTCTGATTGGCTAAATCTAACTACAAAAGTTGTTGAAATTTCCTCTCCGACGTAATGTTAAAATTTCGGCTACAAAGTAAGTGCACACTGGTTTTGACGTTTCACAATCAGCTGCTCGGCAAGGACACAAGAATTCAAAATGAAATGAATCTTTCGGTATTTAAATACAAATAAACATAAATCAATCATATTATAACTTTTATTTGGTTTTTCGAATTTAAAAAGGAAAAAAAAAACTATTTAAAGTTCTGAAAACACAAATGTTTCTTATTTTATATATTTGTATTTGTCATTAATGTGACAGTTCCGGATTGACTAGCTTTGTAGTGCAATTTTGCATTCACAAAGCTAGTTGAATTTTGACTACGTAGTCATTAGCTTTGTGAATGCGCCGAATTGCAAAGGAAATTATAGATTTTTTTGTAACTGGTTTTTTCGACGTGTGGTCTTAGATCTGGTGTGGTTTGTATTTTTGACAGCTGTCACTTGATTTATGCTCAAGTTTCTTATGCCGTCTGAAACTGTCCATTGTTAAAACGAAAACCTACTACAAAAATGGTGATTCTGCCACAGCCACATATCGTGCTTTAAGAGGTGATTATGGTTTACAAGATCTTCCAAGATGGAAAGCAATTGGCAAAATAGTGAAGAAGAAACTTGAAAAGACTGGATTGGTAACAGGTATTGTAAGGCCTGATCAAAACGATGATGCTTTCGCTCGTACTACTGAAAATATCGCTGCTATAAGTGAAAGTGTTGCCGAAGTCCCGAATGTGTCGATTCCTCGTAATTCTCAGGAATTAAGACTCGCATTATGGAGTATTTTGCATTTGGATGTACATCTACATCCATATAAAATCCACAACAAATTAAACCAGCTGAACATTAACAATAGGATAGGATAGATAGGCCGAATGTGTTTGAACACGTTTCCGGATTAATAGGGGGGCTAGGGAGGACTGCAACCCCTGGCCCCGCGAAAACGAGGGCCACATCCATTAAGAAATTTAAACCGTAAAAGCGCGATATTCAAACTGTACAATCTAATAAACCCCAAAAATAAAACCAGAATTAATTGCCCCACAAAATCCAAACTCAAAAGCTATATACCCCAAAACCTCGCATTAATCCCATAAACTTGAAACCCACATAGCTCAACTCGATAGTATATCCAAAAAGCCAAACTTAAAATTCAAGCCCGCATAGCCCAAGTCGCTTAACCCAAAACTGTATACTAAAACAAAAAAATGCAGCCTAACTTAACAAAAGTTAACTAGATTTAAACGTAGCTAAAAACATGATATTGTCTTTGATTGGATATTTAAAAAATACACGAGATAATTTGGATCTGATAAGTTTAGAATTGGCAGCTTATTCAAATGATGAAATTGCAGCCAAAAGTGTTTTCTTTTCAAGTTCAAAAAGAAAAAGGTGAACCTATTTCACCATTTAAAATACCTAACTGATTGACGTTTTTCCAATTGTGTATATAGTCCTTAGAATATTCGTAACAATACTTATAGCTAATTATGAAGCAGAAAGGTCTTTTTCATTCCTTAAAAGTATACAAAATATGTACCGATCTTCGATGTTGAATGAAAGATTAAATCTTTAGCTCGTTTAGCAATCGAATCTGAATTATTAATATCGATTGAGTTTAATTCAAGATTTTGTAAAAATGAAATTGAGAAAAAAAATTTAATAAACTCATTCAATCTAATAAATCCTAATTACTTCATAATTTGTTACTTTTAATTTTTAGAGTTTTGAATAATCAAAACGAAATGGTCTGACGGTTTTGAGTTGATGTTTTTTCGATTCATTACAAATTGGGTTATGTGGGTTTAACGCTTTTGGGTTTACGATTTTTTATTTGCGATTGCAAAATGAACACATTTAATTTTTCAAAAACGTTAAAAAGAGCCCCTGATGAATAATTAGCCCCGAGTATCAAAAATTCTTAATCTTATCGGGGGTTGGAGCACTTGGGGGATAGCTTCTTGGATTTTCTATGTGTGAACTCCTCGGCGCATAGTTTTTAAAAGCGTGCACTCCTAGCGCCCTGGGTTATTGGGTCGGCTCGCTTGGGGCTTACGACGCTTTGGGTTATTGGGTTGGCTCGCTTGAGGTTTAGGACGCTCTGGGTTATGAGGGGTTGGCTTGCTTGGGTTTTATATCTTTTTAGGGGGCCTTAAATTTGAAATAGCCACGGGCCCCCATTTTCTTTAATCCGGGACTGGTTGAACAACAGGCCCGTGGTGGACACAATTTTCTTCAGCAACGAAGAACATTTCTCACTCGGTTGGTATGTTAATAAAAAGAATTGTCGTATATGGGGTTCTGATAATCCTGAAGAAACAAAAAGTCACTGTTTGGTGCGCTCTTGGTCCTGATTGGTGATTGGAACTTACTTCTTCGAAAACATCGATGAAACGAATGTGACCGTCAATTGGGACCGTTCTGGTCACATGATAACTATTAAAAAATACGACTTGATTTCAACAAGAAGGTGCCACATGCCACAAAACTCTAGTGAATATGTATTTAATTTCATGGCTGCGTAATTTCTTGCCGTAGCGATATCAACTAAACACCAAAATCATGTGTCAAAATGTGTCATGAGTCAAAAATTAACTCAAAAGAATCGATGCTTGTAACAATTCGCGTTATGGTCATTTAAATGATGTAGTTTTTCAAACATAATGTCAACGTTTAAACTTAATAATTAAAAGAAATATCATGAAAAGAAATATTGTATATTTGTTTTATTTACGTTTACTTTTAAAACAGCAAAATGGATAACGCTGTATTATCCACAATTTAATAGAATTCGAAACGATCTTATAGGGAAGATAACGATTCAGAACTTTAAGGTTTAGAAATTGTTAATGAATAAAGTTATATATGTTAACAAATATAAAAGCCAACGTTTTAAGAAACAATTTATAAAAATGTAGATTGAAAAGCTGTCTGTAAATATGTCAAATTTTGGAATTCATGAATTCATGTTAATTAAGGGTTAGCGGTGTCTTTAATTTATTGCGGTATCTTTGCTTTCGAATTTCCATGGCTAAATATTTTTAACTAGTCAACAAAATGATTTGTTTTTTATTTAGTGAAAATAATGTTATTTTAAAGTTTGTTGGTTGAATTCGAATTTATAATTTGTCCATAAAGTCAGGTTTTTAAAATATGTGTACGTCTTTACAGCTCAAATATTTTTAATATCTCATTTTATTTCTGCAAATTCTCATTAGTTGTAAGTCTTCATTATTAGTACATGTTCAAGCTTTGCGAAGGTCAGGTAAAGACTAAAAACAAATGAGGATTTGTCTAAAAGAAATTTATATATGTTTGAAAATTTTAAAACTTAAGCTTATAAATTAAACCTAAAATTATCAAAATATTTTATTGATGACCAATCGATCGACATCTTCATAATCGCTAATTGAAAAGTCGAAATTCTAAGAAAGAAAAACTTTACAAAAGTTAGAATTGTTTCAAAAAATGTTCAGATAATTTAATTGGACAGCATATTATAATTTTAACATGGTCAAAATATTGCGTCTGAGTTGATCTGAATACAATCAATTTCATTTTCAATCTTGAAACTATATTCATTTGAACTGTTGAAAAAACCGTTGACTCTGAGTTATCTTTCAAAGCCTAAAACAAGAGATTTTGAAGTTTTCGAAGTCTATAAATTGATAGTTGTGGCCTTTGGGTCTGAGAGGTTAACTAAAACAAATTACTAAGCTACATATGTTCAGATTTTCAAGTGCGTTCTAACTTTATCTACCACATGCGTTTTGGACATGAGATGAGATCGTTAGTAATTTTAAAAGCACAATAATTTGCAAATTCAAGGCTAGAACTAGGCATATTTTATGTCTTAAATTCAACATTATTTTAAGGGAGAGTTAAACATTTCCATGAAAAAAAGTGAATAGAATTAAAAATCTCGAAACAATTAAATATTTATTTGAAATTGAATTCGAATATTTTTTTGCAATAATTTTCTTTTTAAAGATTATATGCATACCAAATAAATACAAAACGTTACTGTTCCAAAAATAGAAGTTTGGATTTATCACTCTTAGATACATTCGAACATAAACCTTTAAATACCGACATTACATATCCAAGCGAAGGTTAAGCGGAGTTGTCGTTTTTTCGAAAATTTTTGTTTTATGTTTACAAAAAAATAGTTAAATATGTTTTTTAATTTTCTAAAAAAAAACTTTACAATCTCGCACCTGTATCGTCGTTGCTTCCGCTTCATTGAAACCTTTTCCATGAATATTCACCCTAGTGGGTTTTCACCTTAAATCCAACAGCTCCTGCTCTTAAGTCTTGGTTGTGTATATTTTTCTCACTGTGTTTTTTTGTTGTTGTTGTTGTATTTTGTGGGATGCCTTAAGCCTGAACTATATATATATAAGACCACTGCGGGCACTTAGAAGGCTTCGGATGCGTGGCACATTTTTTTTTAATCTTTCTTCAGAACTAAACGTTTCTCACTCCAAAAATATCACACAACATAATAATTTCAATAAGATTTCAAAGAAAAACATCCCCTTTTCGAAACTAAAGGTTTTTAACGTTTTAAATAAAGGATTTACGTTCAGTTTTTTCTATAGATTTTTGTTTAAGGATCTTTTGATTATTTTTAAGTTACTACTAATATGTTCGAATATATATATTATATAGTTTTAAGTTAAACTACACTCGCGAAGGTTCTAGCTAGACTGAATTAGAGGGATGGTTTTCTACGATTTGAACTTTGGAAGTTCGAAAAGAAACCTTAGAAATAATTTTGTTTTAGCGCTTTCTCCTAAGTATTCGATGTGAGAATATAGTAAATATAGTTCACAGCTATTAGACAATGTTATTTTCTAAGGAAAGTAGATAAAATAGAAAAATGACAATTGAATATGTTTCTGTGCCTACATAAGTTTTGTATTTTATATATACGAATGGCTATCATATTTTGGCTTGTAGACTAGGTACTTAGAAAAGATTTGATCATTCAAAAAAGTACACGGTAATTTTGTTGTAAACAAGTCGGTAGTAAACTTATAAATCCAAAACAAAAAAGCTTTCTTATAAACCTACTACTGGCTGAGTTTGGCCTTAGTATCGGAAGATCTTAGAACTTTTCTGTCTGACCTGCTCGTGTTTGAATTTTTCAAATTTCTATTTCAATCGTTATATTTTTAAGTTGTACTCGTCATCTTTAAAGATACTCACTTTTTTATAAAAATCTTCAATGTATTCCGGTTTGCATCCGAAATGCACCACCCTGTCAGATTTTAAGTCTTTTTCTCTGGGTCCAACGTTAAATTCAGGGTAAAATTAGCCAAACATCTCCTCATTTATACTTAATAACTCACAACTCCTAAACGGTGATTTTTTAAGAGCTTGAGAACTTTAAAAAAAAAAAACGCATAAAATTTGCAAAATCTCATCGATTCTTTATTTGAAGCGTTAGATTGGTCCATGACATTTACTTTTTGAAGATAATTTTGACCGCGGCTGCGTCTTAGGTGGTCCATTCGGAAAGTCCTATTTTGGGTAACTTTTTCGAGCATTTCGGCCGGAATAGCTCGAATTTCTTCGGAAATGTTGTCTTCCAAAACTGACTTGACGTAGCCCCACAAAAAATAGTCTAAAGGCGTCAAATCGCATGATCTTGGTGGCCAACTTACCGGTCCATTCCTTGAGATGAATTGTTCTCCGAAGTTTTCCCTCAAAATGGCCATAGAATCGCGAGCTGTGTGGCATATAGCGCCATCTTGTTGAAACCACATGTCAACCAAGTTCAGTTCTTCCATTTTTGACAACAAAAAGTTTGTTAGCATTGAACGATAGCGATCGCCATTCACCGTAACGTTGCGTCCAACAGCATCTTTGAAAAAATACGGTCCAATGATTCCACCAGCGTACAAACCACACCAAACAGTGCATTTTTCTTGATGCATGGGCAGTTCTTGAACGGCTTCTGGTTGCTCTTCACTCCAAATGCGGCAATTTTGCTTATTTACGTAGCCATTCAACCAGAAATGAGCCTCATCGCTGAACAAAATTTGTCGATAAAAAAGCGGATTTTCTGCCAACTTTTCTAGGGCCCATTCACTGAAAATTCGACGTTGTGGCAGATCGTTCGGCTTCAGTTCTTGCACGAGCTGTATTTTATACGGTTTTACACCAAGATCTTTGCGTAAAATCTTCCATGTGGTCGAATAACACAAACCCAATTGCTGCGAACGGCGACGAATCGATATTTCACGGTCTTCGGCAACACTCTCAGAAACAGACGCAATATTCTCTTCTGTACGCACTGTACGCATTCGTGTGGTTGGTTTAATGTCCAATAAAGTAAACTGAGTGTGAAACTTGGTCACAATCGCATTAATTGTTTGCTCACTTGGTCGATTATGTAGACCATAAATCGGACGTAAAGCGCGAAACACATTTCGAACCGAACACTGATTTTGGTAATAAAATTCAATGATTTGCAAGCGTTGCTCGTTAGTAAGTCTATTCATGATGAAATGTCAAGGCATACTGAGCATCTTTCTCTTTGACACCATGTCTGAAATCCCGCGTGATCTGTCAAATACTAATGCATGAAAATCCTAACCTCAAAAAAATCACCCTTTATAAATGGCAAAGGTTGATTCAAATCTTTTACTAAAGTGTTAAAAACATACGAAGGCAGCAGGTAACAAAGACTTTCAAAAGTAAATAACTGAAAGTTTTGTTTTATTTTTCTTTGAGTCTTTAAAGTTAGCACTTTATTTCTGCTTTATTTTCATTTACAGTTTCACTGTGGCGTATGTGAAACATTTTACTTTAAATTTAGGGTTAATAAATTTTTAGAGCTCTCTTTCAAAAAATGATTATTGGCGGGGAACCTGCCCAAATATGAGAATTGTACTCTAGTTTCGGAGAATGAAGGCTTTATAAATTATAGCTAGATTAGATTTTCTAAGTACCAAGTCTTCTTTCTGAATTTTTTGCAATTAGAGGTGTTTAGTTTAATGATGCAACTACTTCCCATGGGAAGTGGCGTAGGGGAAGGGTTACACTTTAACTACGACAGCTTTGAGTTTTTGTTTCACATTGGACAACGCTGTCAAAGTCAGAATTTAATGAGCGTATTAAAAACTAATGATAGTAGAAAGCGACAATAACGTTGTATTACGAACATTTTTACAAAAGAATAGTATCCTATTTCACCAAAATACAAGTTGTGATCGCAAAAATTTGTAATCCAATTTTTCGTTTGACCAGTCATTTATAAGCTTTGATTTGATTAATGCTGCTTGACTATCTATAAAAGTGATGATATCAGCTCGTTATATTATTATTTTTTCAGCGTATGTGACTGCCAAATGCCAATACCTCAGATTGAAAGAGACTCGTTTGATCGGGAAGCCTGAAGGATTTTGTCAAAATTGCATATTTAAGAAAAAATCTTGCACCAACTCCAGAGTCCGCTTTCAAGCCATCAGTGTATATGGGTATTGTCGCCTCACTCATATTGGAGTACTTAAAGGTTTACTGAACTTCAGGCAGGTTGTCATGTAGTTTTCCAGCAACAGGAATGACTACGAGGTAAGGCACTCTGCAGCAGTTTTTTTGTACATATATGTATATACATAGGTTCAAAGGTAAGAGATTGAGTATTGATTTTATTCCTGCAGTCGGAATGGTCCTCATTGCCCCTATATATATGCATGCCATACCTGTGCCATTGTAAGTATTTTTAGATGTTTAGCTTTCTCAAACGCATTACGCTACCATGAGTGAGCATTGGTCTGAATATTGCAGTGTATGTACATCCACAATATGATTTTAGGATACGGTCCTCAGTTTCTCCTGAAGAACCTATGAGTATAGATGGCGATCTAAACTTTTTGGATGTCTTTAATGTATTTGGAAACCTCTTATACTCACAGGTAGTATACTCATAAGTAGTGTTTAGCTTGATTTGATAATTCGAGTTGGATTCCCTCTATATTAAAATAATTGTTATCATAAGATTTTATTGCCTCAGCTTGATGATTAGATTTATTTATTAACAATTTTACTATTGAATTTATTTATATTTATATATTGAATTTAAAAATAATATAGTTTGGTAAAATTTGAAGAAGCATAAGCCTCCCCCAAGGCTATCCATGTGTCTCTATTTTTGGCTTCGTTGTACCAATTTTTCCCATCCATCTTTTTGTTCTCTGGTCTCCATTCAGTTGTCATTTGTGTCCATTTTTGTTCCGACGTCAGTATACAGTCGGTAGAATAGCAGAGTCGAAGATATTTTTTATTGTATCTGCACTTTGGTGAAATTATAAAATATATTTAAGGCTCCAGAATTGTTTCCAGCTACTTGTGATGCGTCTGTTGATTTCTTTATTTTCTTGGTCCTTAAATGATTTTAGTTGTTCCAAATATTTATATGTAATCTTTTACGTATTCAATTTTTTTTGTGCAACGTTTTCGATTAGTTTATTTGAAGTCCATAATTTTTACAGGGTTCAGTTATTTCCGTCAATATGTGTTGAATATGTGTAGATTTTGTAGAAATAAGAACTATATCGTCTGCATATCTTAAACTGTTAAGAACTTGTCCAAACATCCTTGTGGTGAAAGCGGATCTCCTTGTCTAACTCCTCTTGTTATATTAATTTAGCGTCCTACAGTTGTATTTTTGTATATATTTTTAATCGTTTGAGTTTATTTTTTGAATTTTCAGAAAGGACATATCATTTCGTGTTCAACGAAGTCAAAAGCTTTACTAAAGTCAAGAAATAGAAAATAAACCGGAAATCTAAATTCATTGCATTTTTGTATTGATGCATTGTCTATAAGTGGTCTGTTGTTGAGAATCCTTCTCTAAACCTAGCTGGTTCTCTTGGTTGATTTTTATTTAAGGCTTATTTGATGGTCCTTCTCATCTTATTTTTAAGAGAGGACACATTCCCCAAACAAAATAAAATAATAATCTCAATAATTCAATAGAACTGGGAGATATAACTACTCTCACATATCAAACCAATATTATGAAATAATATCTGTGTTTAAAACTTACCCAAAAAATATCAGAGCATCCTTAGGTTACTTTACTATGAATTGCGATAGATACAAGGAATTGGATAGGAACATTTTCCATAGGTACCTATTTACCATTCATCCAATTTCCCTGAATGTTCAATAATATAATAATTATCACACCATTTGATTGAAAACTTCTTGTAACGATTTTTTGTTGTTCTTATTGTAGGCATATCGAAATAACTCAAAGTCTCCCTATGATATTTTAAGGACGATTTTGTTTTGTCAAAAGTCTTGCAATTGTATCAAAATAAACAAAAGACACACACGCTGCTCTTTGAAGATGATGCTGGTAATATACTGAATCTTTTGTGTGTTTCCTCGACACATCTTTCTTTTGTCTCTTCGGAAATAACCAAAAGCAAGAAGAAGAAGAAAAAAAGGATGATATACATAAGGCTGCCTCCAACCCTCGACGTTTTTAAGGTGGTTCATAAGGTAACATGATCTAGCTCTCATTGTGTACCTACTGGAACTCTCTTCAAGGACGATTAATGTGGGATGTATTTTCATTAAAGTGACAATGTTTGGCAATCCTAGAGCCGTTGTCTGATATGAAACCCATTAACGTCAACCTGAGTCTCATAGTTCCACATCCTAAAAAGTATAAAAGCCAATGAGGTTCAAGTCTTAAGCTCATTTGCACATACATAGTACACTTGTACAAGATGGTGCTATGGGTAAGTTTAGAGTTCCTTAAGAAAGAAAAAAATATACAGAACCCGTTTTATTTTCGTTAAAAGTTACAGTCTCGTTTTGCTGTGATACTAATTGTCCTAAACTATTTGACTTGTGCCAAAACTGAGAATGATTTGCAAACGATTTCCTCATCCTCGATGGATCTTATGCAGAGAGGACTTCAAAGCTATTGTGCCAAATTACCCTTCTGTCGATATAAAAAAATTCTAACTGCTCTGAAAGATAGTTTTAATCTCAACTCAGAATCTTCAAGTTCAAACTATAGTAATATGAAACAAGTGAAAAAGTGAATAAGTTTTTGAAAAATTACAAAAGTAAACAAAGTTTTAGTGCTAACGTTGTTTTTTTCTTATGTTTTGTGATTAGAAACCTGGCAACAGATCGACAGACAGAAGTCCTCGAAGGAGGTGAAAGTTTTGAAGGTGGAGAACTACCATCATCGGCAGATAGTGGATTAGTATTGGAAGATTTGGAGAAGAATGATTTAGCCATAAACTCATACGATGATTTGGACCTTTTTAAACCAGACGAAGCCAAGAGAGGAAACAGTTTACCAAGTATTGGATGTGATTGCAAAGTAAAGGTATGAAGTTCTTTAAAATTGAGTAAATCTTTTAACTTGGGACATTTATAACCCCTTTATCAACAAAGCTCGACAGTTTTTTGAGTGATTTAAGGAAATACTGTAGTAATTGTTTGATTTTTGTTGCCACTTTGACTTTACTATAATAAAATTTTTACTTTCTAAATTTAAATGTTTAATAAATCTAGTTTGCAGTATTTAATTATATTCCATTTTAAAATTTCAAAACTGAATTTTTTCATCTTATATGCTTGTGGACTCTTAACAAACTTAAAATTACTTTTAACAAACTTAAAATTAAGAAGGGCTCAGTCATTTTTATGTTATTACATGACATTTTTTTAGTAAAAGAAAATTTATTAGTATTAGACAAATAATCAGAAGAAGGTAGTTTTTCTATTTATTTTTACCGGTTTTTGAAACGAGAACTATACCGAAATCGAATTCCGTCACTTATATATCTAGTAGTTAAAAACCCTATTTTTAAAGTAATTTTGAAATTATGTACTCACAATTTGTCCGTTGATACTTTATACTTTCACCTTCATCGTGTAAGTCCAAAAATTAACCACGCAATTTTCAGAAACGCCACAAGTGTTGCTGTTTAATTTAACGGTCAATTTCTTGACCAAGTTCTAAAATAAATTCACAATTCTCGGTTTATCTTTGGTAACTCATTTAAAAAATATTTAGAACTCGAGCATTCCTTCACATCTAATCATATCTTAAGAACTCGGATAAAATCATATTCGGGATTTAGGAATTTTAAATGTCGGTTAAATGGAACTGAATTGTCGAGTTGAAAGTTGCAACAATATTAATAAAAGTTAAAAATTGACGTTCCATGAAAGGAGTGTCGTTAAAATAATTTGTTTTTAATAATTCTTCAGGTGCAATGTTTTAATCTATAAACTTGAAAAATTGGACATGATGCCCAAACGACTTGTCTTTTATAAAAATATATATATGTTTATCTATTTATTTTATTTCAAAAAGTGGATTTTTAACTTGCAATCTTTGTTTAACGAAATTTAGAAGGATATGAAGATAAAGTTGTCATTAATTATTTAAATTGTAAAAGTAAATTTTGATAAGTGAAGCATTTAATACATTTATTTTCTGACTTAAGTGCTTTTACCAAAACAATTCTGTTAGCTTTTCATTTAAAAAGTATCTTAAGATTTTCACCGTTATTGTGCTTTACATCTTGAGTCAATACAAGAAATGTGCAAGAAAAGTTTTGTGGTAAAATACTTTAAGTTGACATAAGTGATTTTACTTTTTTTTTGGAACATAAAAACAACTTTAAACATTTTACCAAACCCATTTTTGCCTATTATCTGATAAATAAAATAAATTGATACATAAGTCGAATCATCCTCTACTTAAGTTGTTTTACCTTTTAAGGTATATATTATACTAAACCATAAGTTTCTTGTTTTAAAAAATGTATCAACGAGGGTAAAAAAGTAAAATAGATTAGCTTAAGCACAGTATTTAAAGATTCGATGCAAACCTTTTAATAGGTTTTTTAAAGCTGTGTAAGTTTTTGAAGTATCTTTTTCTCAATAAAACTCTATATTAGATATTTAATCTATAATCATTTTTTTTTTCAATAGTGTGTTAAAATACTTTCAGGATCTTAACTAAACAGTTGTTAACAGAAAAATGCAGAACGGTATAAAAGTAACTGTTCACCCTCTTAACAAGGTTATAATATTCATTTTTTAAATATACACTGAGTTACAAAAAAATGGGCGCACCTTGAAATTTTGCAACATTTTGAAGTAACTTAAACAAATAAACGTTTTTCTGGTAAATTTTTGTTTAATAACATAAAAGTAAGTCATTTATGTAAAACAAAAAACGAAAAAATAGAAAGAACTTAGAAATAAACAATAAAAAAGGGAAAATAGGCAAAAACTTCATAACTTGGCATTTAAATTTTTTTTAACTAGTCCTTGTTTTTTCAATAGTGCGTATTGCCTCCACGAACATCTAATAAAGCTTTAATTCGCTTGGGCACCTTGGATAAGGTTTGTTACGATGGTATCGTCTAAATTTCCCATTCCTCCACAATGGCAGATCTCAGTCCATTGAGCATTTCCTTATCATTTTCCCAGTAGATCCCAAACGTGTTCGATGGGATTCATATCCGGGCTCATCGCAGACCAAGGCATTACATCTATAACCACTTCTTGTAAGTAGTCGGTAACGCGCCTAGCAACGTGTGGTATAGCATTGTTCTGCATTAGCAAGAAATTGTCCCTAATAAATGGTGCGAATGGAACCACATATTCCTCAAGAATATTTTTGATGTAGTAACTGGAGTTTACCGATCAGACAAAACCTGGACTCATCAGTGAAAAGAAATCTAGCCCAGTCGGCCTCGGTCCAATCTCGGTAAAGTTGACCAAATTTCATCCGACGTCGCTTGTGCTGTAATGTGAGTCTAGGTACACGGGCAGATCTTCTTGCTCTCAGGCCTTTCTCTACTAATCGCCTCCTCACCGTTCCTCAGCATTCAAAGCTCTCCCCTTAACGGATCGAAGTCTGTGAGACAGCTCAACCGCTGTTTGGTGACAATCTCGAAGGCTTTGAAGAACCAAATATCGATGACCCCTTGCAGATGTTGCTCTGGGCGACCTTAGCCTTTCCGCCAGTTGTAGGAGTTGTTTTCCCTGTACCTTTGAATGGCTCTTCTTACCGTCATCTCCGGTTTTCCGATCACAACACCGGCATACCGTGCACTTCGTCCATCATCAACTAAAGCCAGTACCCTGGCGACTTCTTCTGCAGTTATTTTCATTTTTTTTTTCACAAAAATCACTAAAAAACTGATAAAGGATTTCAAATTGAAATAAACCTATTACAATAAACTAAATAAAACATTTACGGGATCACGGAAGCCGAAATTTGTATTACTCGCATCTATTATAAAAAAAATGATAAAGTTGCGGCTTTCCTCATGCACATTTTTCAAAACGATAAAAATAAGATAAAAGGTTTGAAGAGCTTCATTTAAAATCAAATACTCATAATTCTAAAAACTTAAATAGATACTAAAATGATTTAAACTGTATCTATAAGACAAAGCTTTGTGCTTGGCAAAATAGCCATATGATTTTCTAGCCTTAAATTACCGTTATAATTTGTTTGCATTTTTAAAGAGGTATATTTTTTCATAAACCTTAGCTAATTGAAATTTGAATTAACGACAGCAAAATACTTTGAAAAGTATAGGTTGGTTTTTTTGGCAAGAAAAAACCTTAAATTTGTTAACCAGTAAAATATTTGTAACCTTTATGATCAGACTTACAAATGCAAATCAATTAGATTTTTGTTTTTCTTTTAGAACGAACTTCTTGACCTTGGCCATTTGTACTATCCACGTTACCTGTTCAACGCAGTTTGCCACAAGGATGACCGATCTTTTGAATACACTCCCAAGTGTTTGCCTGGATCTCAATGCAGACCACTTGAATACAAAGTGCGTGTCCTTACACATCGTTCCCATAACGATCATCTACACAAGGACCCATCTGCTTCTCTTCTACCCGATACCCTTCGATCAGTTTGGAAATTTAAAACTGTCACAATTGCTGCCGGATGCTTCTGTTCTTGACTTCTTATTGAATCCATAACGAATTTCGAAAACTTATCAATATCAATGTTATAATAAAAAATAAGTGTTATCCAAAATTGTAAACAAAAAAAAAAACAAAATCAAGAACAAATTAAATGAACTGAATACTTAAATATTCAACAAGATTTTCTTCTAAATATTTACATTACCATTTTTTTATTATTATTTAACTATTTGTATATTTTGTTGAAAAAATAAAGTCTAAGTCATACTCGTTTTTGTTTTCTTTTTCTTTGTTTTGTTCTGGTTTTCTCATCGACACTGTCCTTATTTTTAACATCATCATCGGTTGTTCTTGTTACTTCCTAGGTTCATAATATTAAATGTATAAATGTTTTCTTATCACCTAACTGTTTGCCTTTGGATCGTTGTCGGAAGGAAGGTCTTCGATTGTACTCGCTGCATCGGCCACGGCAATGCCCCGCGAAAAACTGTCACTTTGATCAGAAGATGGAGTTGTCATCGGGTCTGATATTGGTGTTTGCGTTAAGCTACGCGATTTCTCACGTTTTCGTTTGATACCCAACTCAATTTCCAAATCCGAATCCATTTCGTTTTCGGAGAGAGATAGAGAGCCTCCAGTTCGTTTGATTCTCATGGCAGATTCCGCATTCTAAAAAAAATCAATTCAATTTTTAAAAAAATCCATACAAAACGCATAAAGTTTATAACTTACCGTATGGAAAGTGGAAGGTTCTGAAATATATCCATCGAATTCTTCGTCCTCGCTATATAGGAAATTACTATCGGTGTAGGTTTCGGGAAGCTTGCAAACGATTTGTGCGAGATCGATGAATGTGTACTCGCTTAGCGAGTGATTCTGTTTCTTTGGTGGCTCTTTATTGCATTGATTGAAGCGACCTAGTCGCCCGGCCTTGGCCATATTCTCGAAGTAGTTCTTCCCATGAACATATCCAACGTCACGGATCTCATCGAAACTGCCAAATGCCAAAGTTTTGTACTTATCGATAGGTGGTCGAATGTACTCACAATAGTCAGAGTTTTTCACTTCCTGGAAATGAAAATGGAAGGAATTGATTTTAGAACATTTTTCAATTTAATTCAAGATTTCAAGAGAATACTCTACCTCAAGTTGTCTCACACAAGAGACATAAGCCAGTCTAGATTGGATATCAGGCAAGTCGGGTACTCTCACAGGTGAAGTGAATGGATTCCACTTTTTGTACAACAACCACCAGCCAGACAAATCGTCTCCGTAGTTTGTCAGATCAGTGTCATCTTGAGATCCTACATCTACTGCTATGATATGCGCTGCTCCTTGATTTCGCATCACATCCGCTGTTAACACAAAATTAAACAATAAAAATTCTGATTAGAGTCATATCTGTGATAACAGGTGAAAGATATTTTTGTTTAAATTACTTATTTCGAAGCAAATTTGAAGAGTTGGTGTTTGCATTTTGAATTGATTTCTTTTTTGATTGAGAGGGGAATGAAAGGAGAACATTAAGAGAACTGAAGGACTCTTTTATCATTTTATTTTGTTTGATTTCGTGGCAGAAACTAAAAATATCAAAGCTTTTGTTGGCTTTCTAGTCTAGATTATGATTTCTTAAACCAAATTTTTGTATGCGTGCGGATTATAATTAATTTTTAGAACATGCTTCTTATAGGAAAAGACACGATTAAAAAATATTATTTTTTTGTTTGTCAGAAAAAAATCAAAAGTTTTATTTTGTTTTGTATTTATGAAAAAAGTTAGAATTATTTAAAATTTACCTGGAACATTGTTTGTGTAGCAACCGTCTAGGAGTAAATGGCCATCTTTGTAGTCGCAAAATGGAGGAAATACTCCAGCTATGCTCATGCTGGCACGAATGTAGCGCCACATACACCCTAATGGTTATTCGAAAGTTATATTATTTTATGTTGTTTTTGGTTTTTATTTTTTGTTTTTTCATTTAATTCAGTGTATGTGAAGAGTTGCCGTTGATTTATTTTAAAAACATTTAATTATTATTAACAACCGCGATTTGCCAATTCATGTTTTTTATGAAGGTGTCAAATGGTTTGGGTATAACTTTTAAGCGGAGCTACATTCTGGGCTTTTTACATTTTCGGAAAGTTTGAAGAAGTTATACGAGAAATATCATTCATTTTCATAAAAAGATTTAAGCATGCATTTGCAAAACAAACTAAACTATAAATTGAACACGTATTTTCTTATTCAGTTTTTAATAGATACGACATACTGATATTAATGTAGGTACTTACTTTTAAGTGGTTATGGTTATGGTCATGGTCACCAGGAAAAAAAACACAGGAATCATTATATATTTTAGTTATTTAAACTTAGTTGCTAAACAAACAGAACCAATTATGGTTATTAAATATATCATATAAAAAATCTGTGAAATAAGTTTTAACGTTTCAAAAAAAATAAGGAAAACAAAAAGAAGTTCAATAAAGATAGGTGTAGGTGTGCTAAAAATGTTTCAATCAAAAGTCAGAAAGATTTCATGAATAAGAGAGAAAAGTTTTGAAGTCAGAAGCTTTTGTATGGCTTTTTTTCTTTTTTAAATGTCACGCGAAATATAGGCCAGGTTCAGACGACATGAGGGACTTAAAAGTAAGGTAAGGTACTAGCATCTGATTGGCCAGCTGCCAAAAAATTGCCTTACAATTAAGACAACTTTATTGGAAAGTTGACTGGAACGTCAAGTTTTCTCCTGTCAAAATGGCAGTTGATCATGTCTTTTAATTCAACTGAAAGCTGAACCTTATAACTATTTAATTTATTTATTTTCTGGAAAGCTTCATTAAATTTTGTGTGTAAAAGGGTTCCTTGTCAATTTGGAAAACAAATAAGTAATACTTCTTTACAGAATAAAATACAAATCGTGATAGACTTGTAGCTTACCTGAGGAGTGTTTTGTAGACAATATAGTTTTTGATACTTTTTGTACTATAAACTTAGTAGAGGTTTGTGAAGTAAAATTATAAATGTGAAATTTATAACATTTGAAAAACTTACTAGTTGCCTTGGTCAAAATTCATGTTCAAAGAATGAAGTTGAGTGCAAATAAAGTCCCTTACGTTATCTGGACCTGCCCATTATGTCCAAACCTTTACTAATAGTCCAATAAAATAATAGTTTCACCTTGGAATGAAAGGTAATTAGCTGGAAATTTGTTTGCACGTTACACCTTTGTTTTGGTGTTCATAAAATTGTGTTAGCCGTCCTATGGGCCATTAGAAGAAAACGACTTTTTCGTGATTATCTCTGTAGGTCACATGATGTTAACACATTCTTCCACCGAGAAGTACAGCATCCCATCAACATGTTTAGATTATTTTATTAACGATTTTATTTGTTTTTTTTGTAGCGATTATTTTTTATTTGTTTGAGACTTTTTCTGGACGTCGACTTATCAGACTTTTAGTACAAGCTTTATTGGACTGGATTGTTAGTGTTTACTTGAGGTGCCTTTTAGAAAATAGTTAGAATATTTCGTTTTTGAAAAGCAGATTCTTAAACCTGTAGAATTGTTACCATTAAATCCACATTAATTTTCTTTTGTGAACTTCCTTTGAAACTATTTTTTTTGTTGATAATAATAAATTCCAAGGAGATATCGAGGGAAATATTCTTAAATAAGCTTTTAACCGTGATTAATTCAAACTTAAAAACTTAAGACAACAAAAGTCCAGATTCTTGGTTTTAACTTAAAAAAGCGAACGGAACATCCTTTGGAAAGAAAATGTATTGCTGTTTTTTTTAAGAATTTTTTTTTCAAGAAATAAGAAGAAATGAAGAAGAAAAAAGTCACGACTTTAGTACTTTTGATTATATTTCTTTCAAAAGCATTTTTAAAATGTTGCCAATAAAAAGTAAAAACTTTTTTAAATATTATTGGGTACTTATTTTTAATTTTCTTGAGCTTGAGGTTCAAATCAAAATTGAAGCTTATCCTTTATTTCCTTTAACATATGCACAGCGTCTTTGCATAATGTCTTAAAGCCGTTGACATCTACCAACAGGAATCGATTTCTAGCAGCTCTTAGAGGAAGACGTGGAGGATTTCTTATCGTAACATAGCTTGCACAGAGATACTTCTGTCATAACCCTAGCTCATAGATTTTCAATCTCTTACCTCCTCAAATGCATAAGGCAAGTATGCTTAGTATAAGGATGTACACCACAGTTATATGAAAAACTGTCACAGAGTATTATAATATTTTCCCTGGTTTACTAATTTTTGTATGTGTATTTTGAGTTCAATTTCGAATTTAGAAATGCCCACAAACCTCTACCACATTACAACGTAGTTTTTTCCCAAACAAAATGTAATCGTGAACATATTTCTAGTTTGACTTTAGTTAACGAGTTTTGATCACAATTGTATGTTTTTTTTAGCAAGAAGTACTAAAGGACTAAATAAGTCGGAATATTTTCAATATTACGAGAGAAGGTATTGCTTGTTTTCACAGTGATTTGTAAACTTATAAAACCTATTACTTCCTAAGTCAAAAGATCATTTTGCATTTTATTATATTAACGATATCAAATTTCTTATTGAAAGATATACAAAAAAAAGTATAAATGTACATATACAATTATTGTCAATTAATCAGTTTTAAGTTAATAATTTTACTTATCTACAATGGTTCCCACCCTTAATGGGATACATGAATATAGAACTCTATGACCATTTTACTTTTTTTTTAAATAAGCCCAAAATACAATTTAAGCTAGTGAAAAGAAATATAATTTTTAAAGCAAAAACAACTTCATAATTTAACACCTCACACATAACTAGACACTTAATTTTGAGTGCTTCGGTACATTTCCTTTCGATTTAATTGGGTTCTTCAAGTCGTCGAGGTATTGAAGAGACTAGTATTTGGCATACTTCAGGACTAATTTTTTGCCATGTTTTTTTGAATGCCCGTCTTGTGGTCCTCAATATTTCTCAGGTTTTTCTTTCGAGTGAATCAACGGCCAGTTCTTTTCACATATGCTCCATTGAATTTAGATCAGGTGACTTATTCTTTCTTTTAGGCACCGTAGGGCAGTTTAACAATAGACACGACCTTGTTGTATAAGATGTGTTTTTTCGGCTAGTTTTCTTGATAGATGACGGAACTATCTTGTATTCTGAGCTCACTGACACTGGACCCCAAATTTTGTTTCAAAATAGTGATGTAAGCTTTTTTATTAATTTTACTTTCAACAAAATTCTATTTACTAACACCTGAACTTGCAACACATCTCCACTCTATGACCGACCAACAGCCATGGTACACAGTATTTTGCGTTTGCTTATGAGCGATATCTTTATTTGTTTCCTGCCATACGTATATTCTTCCATCTGAACCTTAAAGGTTAAATTTCGTGAACAAAACCTTTTTTATAAAATTGTTATGTGGAACCGACTAATTTGCTATAGGTTCAGGTTGCCGGAAAAATACCCCTTTGGCTAGCTCTGCCATGGGTTCTTGAACCGAAGTCGATTAAAAAAATATAAATATCCGGCCTAAGCGTTAATGGTTTGTTTGACTTGCGAGAAAGTCGCCTCAACTCAATCTGCCATGGTTGTCTAGGACAATCCCTTAACTAGGCTTCTTCATACCATCATTATTTCACCCTCCCCGCTTCATCCTTCTCGTCCTCTTCTTATTAAAAAAACTTAGACACTTCTAAACTAATGGCAAAAGTAGTTGATTACACATGTTCAACCGTTAACTAACAATACAAAAATGTTTAGTCTTATCTTATTCCAAGAAGACATAAACTGTGATCTAATATGTTCATTAGCAAACTTAACTTTTGCATTTAAATTTTGTTCACTTATGTTTCAGTCATTATTTCGAAGAAAGAAATTTTTTCGGTGCTGACCTCTTTAAAGAAAAACCTTTAGAGATTTCAAAGGCATTTTAGTTAATTTTGTTAATTAATTAATTTGGTGTGGCTTTTCATCGTTCATCTCCAGTTTTTTTTTTCATTTACTTCTTAGGACTGTGGAAGGTCTCTGTTGCATATTTTTTACTATTTATTGTATTGATTTATCGTCCTGGCTATTCAATCAAGTTTTAAATTTCCAAAGACGTATGATTTTTTTTTGGTATTATTTCGATGTGGAGCAGGAAACTACCTTAAATCGTAGTTTTTTTGTATTTAAACTTAATTTGAAGTTAAAAAAGATACAAATTATAATTAAGTTTTAATACTTTTATACATTATTTATAGAGAAGTTAAATTGCGATAAATTAAACATCTTCTTTGTGCGAATAGTCGTGAGAGCCCAAATTTTACTTTGATTGTATAAAAAAAACATGCATTTACAAATGTATCCCTTCAAAACAAAAGTTTAGTTTCAGTAAGAGTAAGATTTAATTTGCAGACTTAAGGTATTAGATATTTTATTACATAAATTCTGACTAATTTTCACAAGACAAAGCTATTTTTTTAAATGCCCTTTTTTAAAATATTTATATTTATTAACATTAAATTTAAATAAGTTATACTTAAAAAAAATAGAAGATTCAAAAGAACGTCGCTGTTAACAAAAAGAAAAGTATATTTATTTCTGTCCCTCTATTTCTTTCTCTCACTCTCTCTCTCTCTCTCTCTCAACAAATTTGCCTCTCAACACTATCAAAGTGCCTTTTAAATTAAAAATTTGCAAACAAACAAAATTACCTGGCAAGTTGTTGAAATATCCTCCATCCAGTAAAAGATGACCGTCTTTTGGATCACAAAGTGGTGGCATGTAGCCGCTGAGAGACATTGATGCTCGCACAAAGCGCCACAGAGATCCTTTTTATTTTATTTTTGTCATATATATTTTTTAAATTTTAAATGCATATTTTAAAATTATTTAAATATTTTTTAAGGTAATACTATAATAAATTGAGTTCTTTTCAAAATATATTTGCTTAGTTTGTGTTTTCACGCTACAGAAGCTATAAATAGTTTATTTTGTTGTTGTTGAATACTTTACAAGGGCACAATTATTTAAACGTTTTACTGACTGAGATGATGATGACAAAATAAAATGAGTCAACATCATATCGAAGTATAAAATACAAAACCAAATTTAATTCTACATTTGTACCGTGAAAAAGAAAATGCAACAGAAATGTACAAAACAAAACAATAAAAATAAAATAGTAGCTCAAACAAATTTTGCTTAAATGTAAAAACCTCAGAATGTTTGTTTTTCTTTTTGCTATCATATTTTTTTGAGAATGGACACTTAACTCTGGCGATAATAATTTGTGTGTCGTTTTGCAAAAAAGCTTAACATTAGCACAATACATTTAATTAACTTTTGCGGCATTGCTGTGTTTTTAGTGCTAACATAAAATTTTGCTATGGAAAACTTACCGTTAGTATGAATTCGATGACAACTTGCTGTTATATCGGTGGTTAGAGTGAAAAATGGAATCCACAAGTCTTCAATGCAAACCTCTCCGAATGTGCCTCGAATGGTTTTATTAAATTCTCGACCAGAGAACATGGATGTAATGGGATAGGTCAGGTCCAACAATTGAAGGAACCATTTGGTCATTTGCTGTAGAAGTAAACAAACAAAATAAGTCTCTTCTTCATTGGCAATTGATTGCACCTACCTTTGACCATTCACGAGCCTTCTGTGTAACTGTTGTGATATTCCTATCACCACACCACAATCCACCCATTAGGGCACCAATGCTCACCCCACCGACCATGTCAATGGGAATACCAGCCTCTTGAATAGCCTTTAGCATGCCAATGTGAGCGGCGCCACGAGCTCCACCGCCACCCAAAACTAGTCCCACCGAATTTCCAGTCAACCAACGAGCGAGTCGTGAAAAATCGGAATGCATATTTGGTTCTGATTTAAGAACTCGGTCGTAGAGATCGTTCTAAAAAAAATAAAGTTGGTATTTAGCTATTTCTAGACATCCCATAATCATCTGTGATCTAGCTTACAATTCGGTATTGACTAGTTCGTGTGAACATTCTTTTAGGACACTGAATATGATGATGATTCGTGACCCAGGGACGTACATTCAACCATTGTAGGGTATTGAATGGTTTTGCATTCGTTGCTTCCGGATGAAGCAATACAAGTTCCTTTTGGGTTCTTAATGCCAGTCTGTCGATCTCACGTTCGAATTTACACACAGTTGGTGAGCGATCACCAATGCCGACGATCAATATCACATCGGCTTGACGCATGCATCGTTGTGTCCATTGGCTCAACGAAGAGTCACACTGATACAGGGTTATAATATTTCTATCTTCTTGCTGTGCCAGCCAAGATGTCATCCTATATTCGTTGCTGGCTTCTAGGATGTGAGAGCCCAATTGTTTGGCCACGACTTCTGATGTCAGACGCAATGTTGGTCCTAAAGACAAAATACATCATCTTTCGATTAAAAAAAACAAGACAAATAAATAATAGACTCACCAATTGCACAAAGCGAATGATATATTTCATAGGTGAATGCAGTCAAAGGCACATCATCACTCACAGGAACCAATGCCACCGTTGAATATTTATGTGTGACAGGATTAGCCTCCAGTGGAGCCGAACCTGATGTACGAGATTGCATGCTTCCTAGAATTCTATGACTGAGCAGGCTTATAAGTTTCGATACCACAATTGGATAGCGTAGTTTGATTGCATTGAAAAGTCCTTCGGGAAGTTTAGCCAGTTCAGTATCTCGGACAGCCATTACAGTTGTTGTTCGGGGAGTTTCTGTTATCATCTCGATGATACCAACCAAATCGCCTTTACCATACTCTCCGACAATCTCTTTCTTGCCACTCGATTGGGTAATAACCGAACGCATACGTCCACTTAACACAATATAAGTACTATCGCTCACTTCATCTTGACGGTAAACAGCTCGACCGGACTCAAGGAATATCCAATCCAATGCGTAGTCACATTGACGTACTAGAGGTGAGAGTCGTCGAACTACACCATTTGCTATGTCTAGAACAATGTTTGGACGTTCACGCATTATTCTATAGAAAGTGAAGTTTTATAGTAGCCCAAAAATAAATTATGAAGAGAAGGTTTCAAATTTACTTACTGATAGACAGCAGGTCTCAATATCAAAGCAACTCGACTCGGGTGTTTAGCTCGAATGGTGTAGTCACTCCCCTCTCCAGTTAACACGGCCAGTCCTCCGACAATCTCTCCTGGATGAACCGTGTGAATAAATACCTAACAACAACAAATAAAAATACTAAATTTGTTGTTCTTAGACCTTTTTACTGATTGAACTTACCTCACTTTGATCTTTTTTCTTAACCACTCGAGGAATATCAGCGGCATTCTGATAAACCGAGAGACAACCGGTCATAACAAAACAAAGGCATACTTCCTACAAAAATAAGTCATACATTAATAAAATACTTTATTATGAAATATAAACAAATTCCATGCCTCTATACTGCCTTCCGAGACAATCGTTGTACCGGCTTCGACTTCTCGAACTTCAACTATTCCATCCAACATACCACGGTCATCCTCACCAAGACCAAGTTCTTTGAGGAAACTAGTAACGGCAGACGAATGAACCAGCTTCACATCGATGGACTCTGTGTTTGATACTGAGGTACGACGATTGCCTGTGTTACTGGCACTCAAGCCCAAGGCATTCGAATGCTGTGGGTCGCCAAGGTCTGCTAACATATCTGGTGGGACAAACGAGTCCGAAAGTGTGTGCTGAAAGTGTTCCGAACGCTTATGGACTGGCGATGTCTTCACATTGATATGGCTTTTCTTTCCACGCATATTATTCTGAACAAGCTCCGATGTGAGACCCAGATAGTTGCGTAGCGCAGTGAAGATGACACGTTGCAGTCTAATCATTATTACCTGAATCACTCGGATCATTATATCTGGATTCTCATCGAAGACTTCCTTGAAAGCCTTCATGGGAAGACGGATGACCTGACTTTTTTCGACTGCTTTCGCCGAAACGGTTTTATAGAAACTCCGATTTCCCGACAGCACATCGACAAAACTCAACAACGACGTAACCGACTCTCCCTTCTTTACAGTCTTCAAAGACAGTGTGCTCCCATCTGCATTATTGATGAACACATGTAAGCACCCTGATTGAACAATGAACACACTATCGTCGTCATGTGCGATTGTGAAAAGGTAATCATTAGGTTCTAGGTTGACAATTTCTGTATGTTTGCACAATTTGAGGAAGATGGGTTTCTCGAAATGACCAAAGATGCGTATACTCTGGAGCATGTAGAGAGCATCAGGTGGAACTCTATCACTTCCTTCCATCATTTCTTCCAGATACTCGGCTGGTGGTTCGACAGTCTTAAGTTGCATTGGCATATTTTCTCCTCGCATTTGGAGGATTTTTTTTGCAAAACCCATCACTGCCTTTCGTTTGCGGCCTTGGCCGTTGTACACTTGGCCAGATACGTTCTTTACTTTGCGCAACATACGTCGTCCGTAGAAGAGCATTTTATCACGTTTCCGAAAACGCAATCGACTTAGGTCTGAGTTTTGAGCAAGTAAAAGGGCGTCGCGTTCTTTGCTGCGTGCCCATCTTCTGTAGAGAACATACCACACGACTAAAATACAAGTTATGATGCCGAGGGATATACATAAAAACGCCTGCAATTTAAAAGAAAGTGTCAACTGTTTAATAAATTGTTTTTTTAAAGTTAATTAACAAAAAACTGAACCAAATTAAAAGAGAAACAAATAAATCTGTTTGAAAAAAAAAATTATTGTAATTGTATATAATATAAATTATTTAATTTGGTTCTGTTTTAAAAAAACAAATTACCCTCTCAAAACTTAATTTTCAGAGCATTTACTTCAATTAGTTTGAAAAAAATACTTAAGAAGGTGCTCATATATTGAGAAACTACATTCTAAACGATCATGTTCTCAATTCGAACACTTTCTTCATCAAATCTTATGAACAAAGTAAAGCAGATACTAAACAACGAAGGGCAGCTTCTTCAAACTTTCGAGTTCTATCGTTTTCTTAGTCAATGTTGCCGTTAAAAACATTGTTTTAAAAAAAAATATATCCGATTTCTGATCGTTATCAAATGTGCATTTTTTGGAGAAACTTTGCTTAAATGTTTAGGCCAAAAAAATGCAATCCAGAATCGGTTCTATTGTAGAGTTAGGAAGCCTAATAATACATAGAGGGACCAAATTTTCGACTCCAATTGAAAAAAAAGCAATCACCGAAAATAAAATTTCGTTTGGACAGCGGAACCAATCGATTATACTAACTCTCTCAAAGTCAATATATATTCCCATTGCACATCTACCTCCAATACGAAATATTTAAACAATATGTTATGAATCGGATCTTTAGAGTACGGTACGACCAAAACTACTCTTAACTAAATAAAATAGAAGCCGGTGTACCTCAAGGAAGTGTACTAGTGCCAATCTTATATCTTAAATATACAAGGGATATTCCAGTGGATACCAGGGCTTCTTGTGCTGATGACTTACTTACTTACTTTTATGGAACATTGGTTTCCATGTGCTCTACGGTACCCAGCCATTTTAGTCGTTGGACGTTTAACCTTCTGGCTAGGTTTACTTCGCTGTACAGCCCGTGCAGCTCGTCGCGTCGTTCCATCATCTCCTCCACTCCCCTTCGATGCATACGGGACCGTAGATCTCTCGAAACAACCCAAGATGCTTTCATCCGCTTTTGTAATATTCCATGCTTCTGCACCGTGTAGCAGGACGGAAATGATAAGGGTATAACGACACTTTGGTCTTTCGAGAGAGGACTTTTTCAATCAATTACTTTCTTAGCCCAAAGAAACAGCGGTTAGAAAGAGTTATTCTTCGTTTGATATTAACGCTGGTGTTCTTTTCTGCGTTTACAGCGGAGCCTAGGTAGACGAAGCTTTCTTGACGACAGCATGTACCTTGTTTTGCTCTCATTAACCGTTAAACCCATTTTTCCCGCCTCTGCTTCAATGCTCACAAAAGCCCCATTGACATCACGCTGAGTTCTTCCGATTATGTTTTCGATACATTGCTTTGGCGGAACAGATGTTCGAGAGAGGTTACTTGTAACTCGGTCGGAAAAGGAATTGGCGATCTCTTGCGATTGTAGCCGTTCGACGTTTTACCTTCTCCCAGCATCTCCCGGTTTTACCTTGAGTCTGAAAACCCTAAGTACTAACTTCGTGGTCCGAGTCGATGTTAGCTCCTCGGAAAGTTCGGACATCCATGATGCTGGAAGCGTGTCTGGCGTCGATCGCAATATGGTCAATCTGGTTGGCGGTAGATTGATCTGGAGATCTTCAAGTTCCTTTGTGGATCTTGAGGTGTGGAAAACGCGTACTGGTTACCATGACGTTTCGCCCCGCAACACAATCTATGAGCCTGAATCCTTTGTCGGAAGTGATGTCGTGCAAGCTGTTATTCCAAAAAACATGTCTTCCCTCTCTAGCTTGGCATTAAAATCGCCCAGGACAATTTTTTTGCTGATGACCGATGAAGATAAATTCATAGCTGAAGAATGTACTGGTTAATAAAAAAGAACACTGAACTATCTATCTAGAACAAAGTATTGTTATATAAGGAAGTACTAAAACCCGTTTGGACATATGGAAGCCAACTTTAGAGCTGTTCTTCATGGAATAATAAATGCCCCTTGGTAAACAAGAAAAAGCGATCTACAACGTGACCCTCAAGTTGAAATGGTTGCAAAAGTGTAACGCAATCAGCGACCGCAAAGTCATACCAACTCCGCTATGGAGCGCTGAAATCAAACTGAAAATATATTTGACAATTGCTTCTTTGTACTCATAAAGCAATTGAGTAGTAAGGTCTTCCACGAGCAGCGGCACGATTGGAACATCTTAGGATGTTTCGGGAATGGAATGTATAAGAGAAGATACAACGACGAACAAAATTGGTTGTACAATTCTGATCTTGAATCAAAGTTCAATGGCTGGGTCATGTAAGGCGAGTAAGAGTTCCAAGCTGAATTTCTAAATGTCCAACGTTAAATTCGTCTATTTGAGAAACATAAGAATGCTTCGCCAACATCACGAGAAACTTATTATGCTTTATATAGTTTTTCTTCAATAGTTTTCTTCGATAAAATAAAAATGAATATTTCTATAGACTAGAAAAGCAAACAAATAATATGTTAAATAGAAGTTAATTTGAGGTTAAAAAGCATCTGCTGTTTGGAAGAGGAGAAGCTCCTCTGAATCGTTATGAGAACTTTCTTTTTAGTAGATGCTCCACTTTACTTATAGCAACAAAAAAAATACCCTCTAGAACTTTAAAGATATAGTAATCAAAATAATCATTAAACACAGTATCATACCGTAGAGTTCTTCTAACATATCTAAAGTGCAGGGACAAGAATCCTCTTAAAGATGGTGATAATGTCGTGGGCTGTTTTGTTAGAAACATTCAGAAAGATTTTTGGTTGCACATTAATCTATGACGAGCTAACAACCCAGACAAATAAATAAAATAATAATTCCAAGGGGTTGAATCATTTATGGAAAATGTCGTTATTTACCTAAGAGGAAGAGGCAGAGAATCAGGAGGTTCAATCGAAAAGAAGTGTAACTAGAGTCAACCTACAAAACCAAGCATAAGTAAGCTTACGGATTTATAGGATCTGACTTTGTCATCAATTTGTAAAAGTCAATTTTAAATGTTGGTGACCCTTGTTAAAAAATGATTAAAGGAACTGCAGAGAAATATTTTCTCCAGCCAATAAAATATTCAAAAAAAAAATATTAATTGATACGAATTCATTGAAATAGGGCGTTGACATGGGCCTTCAAACTAAGTTACATAAATATCAACCAACGTCCATGAATTTCATTTTATAATTTCTTCCTAAGTCCAAAATAGGAAAAGCTTTTGATAAAAAAAAAATATGATAATACAAACAAAAAAGAACAACTTTCAATAATTGTAACGTCATAACAAAATACCTAATTTAGATAGGCCTTTTCAAAGAATTCTTATAAATTACGGCAAACCCCACTTCAAGTGAACACAATCGTGTGTCATTTTCATCCCAACCCTATACATTGTAAGTACATATTACATACCAACAGTGCGGTTAACTTGACTTGATACACCTTTTTTTAAATTTGTATCATGTATTATTGGAATTTAAATTCGAGAGAGATATTTATGAGAGTTTTAAAGATATTTCGATTGCTTCAATCGAACTTTCGATTATTTTTGGTTTTAATCGAATCTGTTATTCTCAAGTAAAGATCAACAGATCTTCTAGAAATTTGTTTAAGAAGAATTTTCCATCATTATCAGGAAGTGAAGATGGAAATTATTAGGAAGTGGGAACGGCAAGAAGTCCCACGTTTGGGACTTAATAAATGGGACGACGCGACTTTGTTTACAGATTTGGACTTTCAGAGTCTATTAGTGATTAATACGCTTTTTGCCTTACGATGAAATAAAGTACGTTTGTTTTATTCACAAATGTCGAAGAGGGCTGATTCATAGTTCCTTAAATATTACTTACTGCAGGTTTACCGCCAGTTTAAGGATTTAAACTCTTTACCTTGCTGGTGAATCAAATCATTAAGATTAATTAATAATAACATGGGTTATTATCATGCATATTTTATCTTTAAAAAAACGTCTCGAAATTTTGTAAATTTACTTTCAATCAAATTGAATCTGTTTGCGAAAATCATAGAGAAGGAAATTGTGGTTAGTGATTGAGCTTATTTCAGGTTCTTCAATAAACAAAATTGTAATACAAATTGGCTGTTAGTTGTGGTTTACACGCTGGCGACATCCTCGGTCCGCATTTCTTTCGAAACGAGGAAAGAACAGATGGATTTGATGAATAGTGAGCACTATCCAGTCCGACTGAGTGGTTTTTTATACCCTTAACTTAATCAGCTGAATATCTCCGACATTTATTTCCAACAAGACGGCGAAACTTGCCATGCAGTCTATTAATTTATTGGAAAATTAATTGGAGGTACTCTTGCCCCCCCCCCCATTATTGAGACCGAGCCTCCTGCAAAACGGATGACCTCCAAGTTGTCTTCGGTCTTACAACGCGTCTATTACCTTGGGGATTCCATTGGACGGATTGTTTTGCTATATTTCCTTAGTGTATGGCCTATCCAACGCCATTTCCCTTGCATGATGTCTATGTCCAATTTTTTCTTCCCGGTCCTATTCCACAAACATTAGAAATGGTTTGCGGCCACCGGATCTTTAGAATAGAGCGCAGACAACGGTTAACGAAAGCTTTTAGTCTGCTAGAGATGTTGGAAGAGCATTTCCATGTTTCAGAAGCATATATTCGATTCGAAGAGTTTCAACTTGGTACGTAGCGATATATTGCTAGACTTCCACACAGGAGAAAGGATTCCAAATGCACAACGGGCTTTGTTTATTCTACTGTAAACTTCTAGGTCCGTTCCGCCATCGAGAGCCATAAAACTTCCCAGATAATTTACTGTTCGACCTCCTCAATGGTCCCATGCCTTGGAATAACTTGCTTTGGCCCGAGGGCATTACTTTGGCCTTATTAGTGTTAATCCTTAAGCCAGTCACCTCTCCATTTAATTATATATCGTCAGCTTAATCTATGTGGCTAAGCTTGTCAAACAGATTCCATTAAATACCGTGTCTTTCATTTGTACCCATCGCGGCAGTCATCACATCGTCAATCGCCAGCAAAAACAGAATTGGTGACTAGACATCTCTTTGTCTCACTCCTTGACGCACATCGAAGGACTCGGAAAGCTGTCCATTGTGCAACACAAAACACCTTGCTTTGTTGTACGATTCTTTAATAACAGCGACAATTTTCTCATATCTCAAGATGCATTCACGATTGACCCGATCAAACGCCTTCTCAAAATCTACAAACATTAGGTACAACGGTGATTGGTACTCAGATTCGAGGATGATTCGCAAGGTGTTGATGTGGTCGATGCACAATCGGCCACTGCGAAACCCCGCTTGGCGCCTATTGAGGGTAGACCCGCTCCTTTCGTTGTCATTAACTTCGGAAAACGGAAAGAACTTTAATACCGCGCCAGTTATTACAGTTTTTGGGGTTTTCTTTCTTTGACAAGTTTACAATAACTCCATTCTTCCATTCCCTTGGGTAAGTTTTACATTCCCAGACAGCCTGCACGAGTTTAAGCAAAATACGGGAAGCTTCCATTTTGTAGCTGATCTTCTATCGTCACTAAAAGGTTGGCGTTCAAATCTAGAACGGGATGGTTAGTGTTAGTCTTACTACGCTGTCCGACAATGTCCTAAGTGATTTTATACAGCTCCCCTGCAGCATGTTCTGCATTTTCCACAAGTTTGTCCCCCTTGCCCTCTTGTTACGTCTCAAACACCCCTGAACTGTCTTATTAGATGCTCTATACTCGTTTCATGGAATCAATTTCCGCTAAGAATCACTTTCTAAATTGATTTTAATTTTAAGTGTTCGTCGATATGTGATTTTGTCTTGGGAAATCTAGGAATCTCTAGCTCTTGTCTGTCTGGGTATTTAAGTTTAAGTTCCAGCTTCCATGTAAGCGCTCTGAATTTGGCCCCACAAATCATGTACAGATAAGACAGCATTTTGTAAGTTCGATGCTTTTTCGCTGAGTGTTGTGACGACGTACATTAGGGTCATTTAGAACGCTTGTGTTAAATATAGGTCTCCTTGCTATACCCTCTGAGCGACGCTGTAGAGCAGCTGTTCGTAAGCGAAGCAAACCCAGTAGCAAGTGATGGTCACTACCTGCATCAGCCTTTCTTTCGTTACGAACATCGCACAGTGACTTCCTCCATTTCTGCTATATAATGAAGTGATCGATTTTGTTTTTGGTTCGACCATCAGGAGATTCCCAGGTGATTATGTGGGAGGTCTTTTGCGGGAATAAAGAACCCCCAATCACAAGTTGACGAGCGTTGCGGAAGTCAGGAAGTATTATAATTTACAAAAAAAAACAACCGATACTAAATTTAAGAGAATGAACTTAGTAATTTAAGCCTGATTATTACTTGGGATACTCATATGAACTTGAATTTGAAACGATATTCATTATCATAACTTAAAGCAATTTTATTAAAACTTCACTAAGCACGCAAAGCTTGTTTTCTAAAATCATTTCATTTTTGTTATCTTGAATCTAAACAGACGAACCGGACTGTATCTATATCGTATAGCTCTCCCTGTATAGACCTATGTACCTGTAAGCTGTAAGCAATCGATTTCAATTTAACTTTGATGCATGCAGCAGCAGCACAGATAATCTAATTTCCCATCGCTTCGCATCGTTTCGTCGTCGAGAGATTTGATAAATCAATCAAAGTTCATCCCAAAAAAATTATAAAATTAAATAAAAAAAAACTGGGCGCTGCTCGACATTGACCCATTAGGGCAAATCAATTCCAATCAAGAATTCAACATTAATTAAAATAAAAGTAAATTCTTTCAAAACAACGTGGGAAACACGGAAATTATTATGATAGCAACCATAATAAAATCTAAAAATCTGCATCTACAAAACAAAAACATCAAAATAAACACGAATTTTCAATGATTCGATGTTTTTGCAACAAAGTGTGTTCGGCGGCGTGGGGACGACGACAAACAGACAAACACCAAGCGGCAGTTGACAACGTTGTTGACGACATTGGCAGGTTCTTAAATACTGCCAAGAGAGCTTACATAACTCTTGGGAATTAGTTGTCCCTGCTTTTTGTTTACTTATAAAACTCATAACCACCAACACCCGGTCGGTGCCGCTTTAATGTTTTTCATTATTTTTTTTTTGTGTGGGTGTGGGGGCAGATATTCCGCCGAAGGCAGCTTTTGGCAGGTGGTAGCGGAGCGCCACAAACCAGCTGCTAGGCTAGCGCTATGCTACCCAAAAACCAGGCACCACCACGCACCAGCGCACCCTGCACGAGGAATACAAAAATAATAAAAAAAAAACTGCGCAAACAAATAAAAACCAACAAACAAAAAGAGGACAAAAAGAAATACTCACCGTTGTTCGGACTTCCAGCGATATGTAATGAATCCACGTATCGGAAAATATGGTTCCGTAATCTCGGTACGAAGATCTAATTAAACCAACAATATCCATTGTGTGGAAATTCTTTGATTTAATTTATGTTTTTTATTTTCTTATTTGTGGACTCGAATCACAAATATCTGATTTTTTATCTGCTGCAAAAATTAAACCAAAAATAAAACGGAAAAGAAAAGAAAAAGTCGAAACTGAAAAATTCAGAGGAATTCGATCTTTTTTCACATCGTATTTCCGATTAGCGTTTATATTTTTTAGCAATTAATCAGTTTTCCTTTTTTTGAATTATTATTTATTTGATAACAAGTCTGTTTTTGAATTCTTATTTTTTTTTTTATTTCAAATAATAAGATAACAACAATCCGAGCACAAGAGCAAATAATTTGTTCGATTTCCTGGTTGTTAAGTTGACGGCGCGACGGCGGCGGTCGGTATCGGTGTGGGGAGGAGTGTAATGCAAATGTTACAATGTACGCAGAAAATAAATAGAATTCACGCAAAAACAAATATAATTAGAAATGGATAAAGGCTGGGGCAGCCTTTTCAATTAATTGAATACTTTCGCACTGCTGAGGAGAAGAGAACTGAGATTTTTCAAGTTTTCATTTCTTCAACAAGAACCAGCTGACAGCTGGTTTGACGTTTTGTTTTGTGTAGGTTTTTTTTTTAATTAAATTTGCAAAGATTTGGACATCTCTGGTGTTTGATGTTCGATACTCGAAATCGAGGATATGTTGACACGTACGGATTTCCATATTGAAGTTATATCTTTTTCTTAAGGGGTTGCTTTGACGTATATGTGATGTGGATTATGCTGAATTCAAACAATACAATTTTTGGTACGACTTTCCATTACCGAAGCAGTCATATCGTTTTAAGTTTTTTACAATTAGGTGGGGGTTTTTTCAGTTTTAACCCCACTGTGTTGGGCATTTTTTTTTTAAGTGGTAGTACGCAAGTTTTTCACCACTTCTGATCTGGATATAATTTATAAAGAATATATTCGTCCAAAACTTGAGCACAATTCCCATTTTTGGGCATTTGGTCCTATAACCCACTTGAGTCTCTTGGACAGAATTTAAAATAGAGCTCTAAAAATGATAGGTGACCGTTGTCTAACTGAAACTTTTGTATCTTTCGAGCACCGTCGTAAGGTTTCATGTCTCTCATTATTTGATCACTATTTCCATAGTCAATGCTCAATGAAATGCTCTAATTGAAATAGTAAGTTGCATTAATCCCCTCAAACAATTCAATCGTAATACCTGTTCTTCCAGGAATGCCCATCAGTTTACCCTTGAGCCCAATTACGGTCGTACTGTGAAATACAGAGATTCTCTTTTTTAGTCACACTACACGAATGTGGAATGCTTTACCAGACTCAATGTTTCCCACTTATTACAATGTGCAGGCAATCAAAACCAATATGCATCGGTATCTCCTTTCAAATCCTATCCTCCCTTCCTAATTACTCGCACTGTGTATAATCAATATACATTAGGGTATTCATATCCCCTTGAGTGAATATAAAAACTAGTTAGTTTTCAAGTGTCATGTATTTTAAATTCAGAACTTTACTTCACAAACCTCTACCTTAAGTTCAGGGTAAGAAACTGACAATAACATTATTATCTACAAAACACTCCTTTCAAGGGAGCTACAAGTCTATCACGATTTGTTTTTCGTATTGTAAGAAAACATTACTTATTATTTGTCAAATTGACAAAGAACCCCTTTACAAAAAGAATTAAATAGAGTTCTGCAGACAATAAATAAATCATAGAGTAATAAAGTTCGCTTTCAGTTAAATGAAAAAACATGATCAATTGTCATATTGACAGAAGTAGACTTGACTTGAATAAATTTTTAATTTTCTATTAAAGTTGCCTTAATTGGAAGGTAATTTTTTGGCAGCTGCCCCATTAACGGGCAGGTTCAGACAACAAAAGGGCCTCCATTTAAAGTCAACTGCATTCCTTGAACCTACATTTTGACCAAGGCAATTAGTTAGTTTTTCAATTGTCATAAGCTTCATACCCAGAACTTTACTTTCCTAAATTCTACCTTCAGTTTATTATACAAAAACTACCAAAAACATTATTGTGTACGAAATTTGTATTTCGTATTGTAAAGAAATTTTACTTTTTTATTTTCCAATTTGACGAGAAACCCTTTTACATAAAATATTAAATGAAAATGTGCGAGAAATAAATAAATAGTAGAGGAATAAAGTTCAGCTTTCAGTTAATTAAAAAACATGATCGATTGTCATTCTGACATAAATTGACTTGATAGTAGGGAGATTTTTCTTCACCAACTTTCCAGTCAAGTTGCCTTAATTGGAAGTCAACGTTTTGGCTGCTGGCCAATCAGATATTAGAAACATGCCTTACTTTCAAGTCTCTTATTACGTCTGAACCTTCCCAATGTTTTGTTTCATACAACATACTTCAACTATTTCACTCGAATACGTTGTTTATTCAATATTTGTATGGGTTTTTATAAAAATGTATGTAGTTATAGTTTCCAGGATATACTAAATTATAGGAATTTTGAATTTTTATACCTAGCTCATAAATATAATATAAACAATAAATGATCATAATGCTAATCTGGACTATTCTCCAAATTGGTTGTATGATTTTTAAAACATCAGATACCGATTGTTCTAAAAGACGAAATCTTCTTTTTCATTTTTATTTTGGAATATTTTACACTCGTGTCTTTCAACCATGTCAACCGTCAACACTAAAAGCACAATGTTACAAAGGCCCATCCAATTACTCGGATACGGCGATGATATTGATACAATTGGAAGATCAAGAGTGGTGTCAGTGGCGCGTTTTTGAGCAAAGCAAATTGTTTTTTTTTTAAATACTAAACTAACAGCACAAATAACAGGTCTGAATCTTGATTTAATCAATTAGTTCACTTACGTGTTTTGCTTGAAGTGATATCGTGCGAATCTGAAATTGATGCTGAAAAGTTAGGATTATACGCTAACGAAACAAAGGATTTCTATCTTCAAAACTATTCCTGGTATTACTTGCCACCTTCTATACATAAAATCATTATGCACTCGAAGGATATTATTGAGGTTTGCATTTTACCTCTTGGACAGTTGTCTCAAGAAGCCCAAGAAGCAAGTAATAAAGAATATAGAAGTTTTCGAGATGAAAACGGCTGGCTGGCTAGGAGCACACAAATGAAAAATAATATAAGTACTTTGCCTTAATCGAGACGTACTTGAAGCTATATAACAAGTTATTATTTCCGGTTTTTATGGAAGTGAGTGTTTGAACTTTTTGTCCCTCTCGAATTTTTTTCTATTAGATGGAAATTTTCAAAAGATCGTTGGTATTAAAAAAGCCAAATTATAGCCCTATTATAGCTATCAACTATCAATTATATACTTGCAGTCTTATTTAATTGAATTCGCTAAACAGATGAATAGTTATATAGTGAATAATACAGTTGCGAAAATTCCTATTTATACAAAATTCTGCTATAAATTTTAGTTATACAATGCTTATATCAAAAAAAGTACCAAAATGTCTATAAAATCAGCTTGTTGTCATAACAACTAAAATATAACAAAATAATTCCAATTAGCTATTTGTATGATATTCTCTTTCGAAAATCTATATTTGTTTTTAAATTCTTCGTTTCTTCGGCTCACGAGCTAAACTGGAGAGGCATTATTGTTATTATTTTAATTTCAAAAAGAGAGGAGAGAAATCAAAATGACATTTACGAAATAATAATAACAATGATTTCCTTATGTAGGCTCTATTCAACCTCAAAACGCGTTTAGCTTATTATGGGACTATGCAACCTTGTATAAGTTTTATAAATAGCATTTTTGCGTTTAGAGGCATTATAGAGATTACATAACTTTATGTAGGCTCTATACAGCGTTTTTAAATAAGACTGTTGATATATAACAATATTGGTATTATGGCTATCAACTATCAAGTTTGTCGATTACCATTATTGTGAATGATTTTTTGACAAACTTGGTATTACGGATATAAAAAAAATAGATATACATACATCAATTTTCATATTCACCACAAATTCTTGGTTGATTCCTCTCAAACACTTTTTAATTTTGAAAAATAATTATAAAAGGTACATTTGTTTTATTATCTTCTAAGAAAAAAATATAAATATAAAGAAACCGCTATTTGTATGCATTTCATTTTTAAAATTCCTTTTTTGACGATGTTTAATTAGGTTGTTATAGGTTTATGTTCGCATGCAAACAAAAACCTTATTTTTCCCGTTTTTTCAAAGGCAAACAAAAAAATTGAAGCAAATATGACTTCGACGGAATTATTTTTTGAAGGGAGTTATGATGAAGTTAACGCAAGTCAGCAACTCTAAATATTCAGAACATTATGTGATTCTTCCAACAAAATGGATTTGGGCGAACATTTGTAATAAGATACTTTTATTTAATTCTTGCATTGGCTGAGGAAACTTCATTGCAGATTAATTCAAAGCTTCAGGCTTTCCAACCTTCATCAGTCAAATTTGGTAATTCAACACCCGCAAGTGAGTCGCGTTGTGGAGACCCCAAGCTATTCAACTGCAGTGCGATAGCTTCCCACTTTTTTGCTAGGTCGTCTTTGGACAACATCTCCCTTACCACTTCAGGATTTTGCTCCATTGATTCTAATTCTTTTCTGTTACTTACTATTCCGTTCCTAAATAAAATATATATTTTTAAAAAATGGCATCTTATTTATTAGAACAGCTTACATTTTCGCCAAACAATTGTAACTCCAGCCACATAACAAAATTTTAAAACAAAAATTGAAACGTCAAACCAGATTAAAAATACTAATTCACAATAAACTATTCACAATCGGTTTAAAAATTAAAACTTGATATTCATAATACCAATTCATCAAAAAGTTGATAGATATTATCAACTATCAAATTGATACTCATAATAGGGCTGTTAGAGTAGGAATCTTACCGCACTAAAACCACCGGTTTATAAGGCCAATCTATGAAGAATCAAAAAATGTTTTCTATGGGCGCATTCACAAAGCTAATTGAATTTTGACTACGTAGCCACAAAACAACACTACTAAGCTAGTCAATCTGGAACTTCCATATTATTGACAAATTCAAATATATAAAATAAGAAACATTTTTGATTTGATAACTTTAACTTATATTTCGTGTTTTCAAATTCAATAAAATCAAATTTAAGACACAATTTTAATGATTTATTTTATTTTGAATTCGTGTGGTTAACCGAGCTGCTGATTGTGAAACGTCAAAATCATTCTCCACTAACTTTGTAGCCGAATTTTTTTCACTACGTGCGTCGGAGGAGAAATTTCAACTACTTTTGTAGTTAGATTTAGCCAATCAGCCCATGACTACGTAGCCTAGCTACTAGCTTTGTGAATGCGACCTATTTCTTAGTTTAGAATTCGCTTTAGGGGACCTTTATAGTTGTAATACTTTCTAAAGCTTTTTGTCCATCCACTCATGAGGATTGGTTCTTCTTAATCTCCGAACATCTTAATATACATTTAAGACAGTTTAAATTTCGGAATTGGCATGACTCTACTGTCATTTATTATGTGATTTAGTGTGCTTTTTACGACGAATATTTTATTTCCTCCTGTTCATTAGTCGAAAAGTAAAGAAAGAAACTAAAAATTTACATTATTTCAAATATTTTATTCACCAAACTCTTATAGTCGACAATGAAATAAAAATAAATGTTAAAAAACATTATACAAACTAATCTATTTTGTTTTATTAAATATATGCAATACAATAATTATTCTGAATCACTTTCACTCTCCGATTGGAAATCACCAACATTTATTGAAAACGCATATTCCTGATCGCAACCCAAATATGAATCACTCATGTAATACAAAGTATACTCATGACGTCCCGGTGCCGGAGCAACAAAATCAAGCTTAACTTTAGCCTTTTGTTGCAAAGTTAAACGTTTAATTGATAATAATGAATTTGTTTTTGGATCACCAATAACCACCCACCATCCTTCTTCTCGTTTCTAATTAAAAAAGAAATAAATCAATCACAAATATTCATAAAAAAAAAGAAAAACAATCTTACCTGAGGGAAAAACGGAGCAATAACGGGCCCAGTGACTTCGTCTTCTCGTTCCAGTTGAACAACAACATTGACTGCTGATCCCGAGTGGATACGTTCACTGTCGACAACTTCAAAGCTCATCTCGATGTTGGGATAACGATTACAGAAACGAGCCACATCTGCCATTTGAGCATCAGAAAGCTGAAGTAATTTCGATCGATCTTCATCTTCCAGTTCCATGATGTCGAATACGGTCTCGATTTTCTTGAAAATAGATACAAAAATAATTTTAATTTTTGTGTGTCCATTTTAACCTAACAGATATCTCACCTTTTCTGTACATCTCTTGATAATATCGGTATTGAAATGCGGCAGCTGTTTGAGATATGAATCCTTACTCCACATAGCTTGTGTCACCATCTGAGCCAATTCCATAGCAGCCACAGCTGGCGATAGCCAACCATTTGAACTGAGAACATCCACACAGGCTTGAATCAAACGAATAGCCTTTCCGAGAATTATCTCAGTGTCACCTTGCAGTTCTGGTCCCAATTGTAACCGTGACAAATGTGCTTGGAGCAGAAGATTAGTTTTAATATGTGGGTCATTGAATCTGGAAGGGAATAAGAACAAAAAAAACCATTTAAAATCAAAATCAAGCCACTGAAAGAGAGGTTAACTCACTTAGGAGTAGATTCATTAGGTCCTGTGATTTTATTTGGCAATCTCTGCGACAGGGTCTTGAGAATTCCTTCCTCATGATGTCGCACCACAATGTCTTCATATTCCGCAGCTGATGATATAATTTCCAACAAACCTCGGATTTTTGTTTTGCTATTAAGCGACAAACTGAAGAGTTCTAGAAAAGACAATAAAAAGTCAAATTAAGCCCTTTACCCAAGAACACAAATCTTAAATACCTATTGTTGTATAATTGATATAATAATAAGCTGCAATCATTCCCAAATTGAGCGGCAGCGTGTCCATATCATCCTCGACACTTATACACTTCGATTGCTCTAGATCGGCGAGCGTGTTCTCAACCAGCTCCGACAGATGATCCGACAAATGACGATGAGTGACACCTTGCAAATTATAGTAGTTGGGATTTTGTGTGAGACGTCTGTAGAGGAAGGTCCAGGTGAGGTAATCCACAGCATCTTGTTTGTTTTCAATTGTCTTCGTCACGACCTCAGCATTGAAATGGTCGTGCAAACGGTGATCCAAATGACTTTCGATGGGTAAAGGTTCGTTTAAGAATTTCTTGAAGAAATCCTTTTTCGACGACTGACACATCAGGACACACTTAGCGTCGGCATCTTCTATTGGTCGATTCGCTCTTCCCACCATCTGCAGCACATCTGTCACGGGATAGTCCTCGTAGGAATGATTCTTGCCATTGTAGAACTGTGTGTCCATTATGATCACCAAATGCGAAGAGATGCTCATGCCCCAGCACAGGTCACGAGTCACCACAGCCACCTGGACAGCACCGGAGTCAAAGAGTTGCTCCACCAGCCTGTGATCCGATGCACTCAGACCCTCGTGAATGTAGGCCACACCCTGGGAGAGCGTTTCCTTAAGGGTCTTGTCCTGCATTCGGTCCAAGAACGGCTTGATGTCCTCCTCCTCTGCGTGGAAGAATCGATTCGGTTGAACTTCAGACGCGCAATATGTCAAAATGTCGATTGCTGTGAAACGAGCCTGTTTCCGCGATGACACGAAAACAATGACAGGCTTATGGGGACTGTATTTTACAATTGCATTGTACACGGGCTTTGACATGGCTGATATCCGCGTTGCGTTGTGAGTTACATTGAATCCTTGAATGTGCAGTTCCAAAGGAATCGGACGGACACTTGGATGGAAGTTAAATGTGGCATTCGTGTTGCATCCCAGCCACTGGGCAATATCCCTAGCATCTGCCAGTGATGATGAGAGAGCTACAATTCGGATTTGTTTCTCAATCTGTGACGAAATATACCGCATTCTTGAGCAAACAATTTCCAAAACCGGTCCATCTTCCCCTCCGACCAATTCCAATTCATCCACAATGAAGAGCTGGATGTTTTGGACATTCTTCCTTTGCTTCCAACGACGCGAAAGGACATCCCATTTGTCGGCGGTGGTGATGATAATTTGTCCCTTAGCCAGAAGCTTCAAATCAGTTCCGGTTTCGCCGGTTAGCTTCACAATTTTCAACCCCAATTGTCCACCGAACTTATTGTGCCAGTCGTTGAATACCAAATCGGCCAGAGCTTCCTTCGATATCAGGTAGACACATCTTCCTTCGGGATTTTGGAGCAAAAGTCGCATGATAGCGAATTCGGCAATCGTCATTTTTCCAGACCCAGTTGGAGCACCAACAAACACATTGTCATCGCTGTTGTAGACCGCATTGAAGACCTGAGTTTGTATGGGATTAAATTGCGGATAACGATCGACGTAAAATGTCTCGTAGCTTGGGTTTCTCAGCGCTGTTATTGGGAGTGGCTGAAGATCCAGCAACTCGGTCGGTGGCATGTTCTTCTCTGGCAATATCAAATGACGGAAGGAAACCGGCAATTGGGTCTCAGCACCAATCCATCGATCTGAAACAATGCGGAGGAAATATTGCGGTGGCAGAGGCTCGAATACCGGAACGAAAAATTTGATGCAATGTTCATCGGCGGCGTACTTCTCCTTCAGCAGGAAGAACTCATGATGCAGAATAACCTCAGAATCGACATCTTCGATCAGAATCCAGAAACCCTCCGATTGACCATGCACCTTTTCGTCCCACTGGAAGTCGGGTGTGATGGTTAACTCCACCCGCAGAGTCGATCTTGTGATTGGCTGGATGTGAGTTGAGAGTTCGAGTTTGGGGAATTGATGGACAAACTTGTGAATCGTTTTACCCAATTTCTGAACACGAATCAACTCTCCGATCTCGTTGGGCTCAAGATCGTACAAACGCTCCCAGGGGAAGTTTTTCTTCTCGAGCTTCTTTGCTATCTCATCGGGCATCTTCTTGAATTGTCTCAGCGGCGTCATCGATTGCCACATCCGACGATCGATCATTTTACACAACGTTAGCGCTTTGTCCGACAACTGAGCCCAGCCTCGATGGAGAACTATTTCGAATATGGCTCGCAAAAGACGAGATGCCGATTGGGTAATGAAAACCATGTCCGACATCAAAGCGAATCCTTCGAGTTTCAGTTGCGAGATGTAAGCCTGCAAGAGGACATTAACTTTGGCACTATTCTCCTCCATTGACTCCTTAATAGGGATTGGGACACGTTCCATCAGTTTTTGAAGTTCTAACTTCTCCTCTTCGCGCACTGCAATGTGTTTGAACTCCGATGACAGCGAAAACACGCGGAACAACTCGATTTCACTCAGCGTTGGCTTCAACAGTTGGTTGTAGGTCATGATGGTCTCGTGAGTACAATAGAAGTGCGATGCAATTCTTCCCAGCTCGGTCACCTGGAAGTGGCCACTCTTACGATCGTACTTACACAATCCACTGCGGTCCAAGTGCAACGCTGCAGTGTGAACCAAGTCAGCACGATGCAGCTCCAGAAGTGGATCTTCGGTTATCTTTTCGTGTCCTACCCCGTAGAGCGTGGGATTGCGCAGCATTCTTATGTACAAATACGTGTAACCAAGCCAGTTAACTGCGTCCTTGACGTTCTGAACCGTTCCCAAGACAATCTCTGCATTGAGCATGTCTGGCATTTTCGATATGAACTGAGATTCTATCGGCAACTGCTGATTTAGGAGCGACAAATAGAACTGAAGTTCACTGTGGTTGGTTATGAGAATACCTTCACCTTTGGTGTCATACTGTGGTCGACCAGCACGACCCAACATTTGGAGAACGTCCAGAGCGCTGAGCTCTACCCAGCGTCCTTTTTCCGGGTTGTACACTTGAGTTCCTTTTATGATGACGGTATGAGCGGGTAAATTCACACCCCAGGCCAGGGTAGCCGTGGAAACGAGAACTTGAATGTGTCGATCTGCAAAGAGATCCTCAACCAGAGTCCTATCGACTCGAGTCATTCCAGCATGATGGATGGCAAAGCCATAGGGGAGCAGTTCTTTCAGTTCCGAGTTCTTCACTTGCTCTGCCTCGGTTCGCAGGACCTCCATACTGGCGGAACCCTCACGCAAAAAGCTTCCCAGAGTATCCTTCTCCAGACACATGTCCCTTACCGCTCGGGCTGTTTTGCCTGTTTCCTTGCGGGAATGCACAAATACCAGCACTTGATTGCGCCCAGCATGTTCCATTGTCTTTTCATAGACAATCTCATTCATTACCTGGAATCGCTTAAGTGCCTTTTTCTCAGTCACTCCGATATACTGCTGTTCCAGAGCAACTGGCCGAAAGCTATTGTCAAAGTAAAACAGTCCCTTGTCGGGCTTCACTCGCAGGAAGGTCGAAACGTCTTGGTAATTTGGTAGGGTGGCCGAAAGTCCAACCAATCGAACTTCTTCCTGTGTCGTTTCGATATTTCTGATTGTCCTGGCTACCAAAGCTTCCAACACCGGGCCACGTTCGTCGTGCAGCAAATGGATTTCATCGATAATAACTAAACGCACGAGAGTAGTGAATGTCTTCTCGCCTCCTTTACGAGTTATGATGTCCCATTTCTCGGGTGTGCAAACAATCACCTGAGTCGCTGCAATTTGTTCCCGCGTCAACTGATGATCTCCCGTCAATTCAGACACAGTCAGATTATAGCAAGCCAACCGTCGCCCAAAGTTACCCACCATTTCTTGTACCAACGATTTCATAGGCGCCACGTAGATGATTTTAAAATCGTCTGCATTTATGGTTCCGTCTTCGTTGATGTGTTTGCCAATTTCTCGCATCATTGTCAATAGGGCGACATTTGTTTTTCCCGCACCAGTGGGCGCACAGAGAAGCAGGTTTTCATCGGACTCGAGAGCGGCATGCCACAGACGACTCTGAATTCGATTGAGCGTCTTGAAACCCTCAAACACCGGCTGGACGTACTTGGGAAGCTTGTCGATGGGCTGCAGTTCTTCTTTGTCGTCAAATGCAGCTGCCTTCAGAGCTGGCACATGCACCTCCTCATAGCCTTTACGTTGTTTTCTGAAGGAACCATCAGGCAGTTGACATCTCTTGTTTGCCATGAAATGTGATCCTTGCGTGAATGCTAACTCTTCAAGTTCCAGAACTTGACGCACTCCAGCCACCTGTTCGGCAGCACCTCCTTGACCACCGTCGGCATCGTTCTCCTCTTTGCATCGTTTATTTGAACGCGATGAGTTGCCGTATTCGTCATCTTCACTCTTGCCTGTGTCTAGTTGACGCAGGATTTTCGACAAGTGGTTGTCACTCTTCATGCGGTCGCGTATTTTTTGCCGTTCGGCATCGGTTTGCGCAGAGGCCAGCATCGTACAGTAGAGGATCATTTGACGGTTGTTTTTCAGCAATTTAATGAAATCAAAACAATCGTAGCCGAGGAGCAATACAAGTTGATTTTCACAATCACGATCATCGGCGGCGTCTTTGAGAATTTTCAAGACATCACCTGCTTTGCTTTGTGATACCATGGCATCGTTGTAGTATTTGCTAAGGCAGCGCTGAAGCCAGTAGGCATCGATGTCGAGGGGATGTAAGCCCCGCTCTTTTTTGACATTGGCCATGGTTGCTTCTTCAGCCATAAGCTAAGTTGATAATGTAAAAAAAAGAAATAAGTTGTTAGTGTCATTTATTCATTTACTTGTGACTAAAAATTAAATGTGGGTTTTTGGCTACAAAGGAAGTGAGGGTTACGGTCATTAATAATTAAATTTAGTATAGAAAATATTTCCACGTTTTTCAAGTGTTCATTTTTCTCAGTTTTGTGGCTTCGAAAGCGTTAAATAATTTTGTAAATTTGTTCTTCCAATTTTAGGAAGAATTTCAAATTCAATTAGATAAAAAAACAAACCATTTTCGACTTTCCAAAGCTTGTTTTTTTTATAGCACATTGCTCATTATTTGTTAGATCCCTACATCCTAGAAAAAAGGGAATACTCGAAATCACTTTTTACATGCCAACCTTATCTTTCGAGTTTTGGTAAACATATCCTTTCATTTACTACAAATTTTAAAATTCGAGGGCATGACCTAAGCGATAATCCGAAAAATACGTTAGAAATGCTTTTAGTTTTTAATGCATTCAATAATTATTTATCGTCATTTGGCTGGGTGCGTACCTTTTCTGACTTGTACTTAGATGAAGTTGATAAGAAACTTATAGAAATTTTGTTTATTGGTTTTAGTGAATTTATACCAAGAACTTAGAAAAGATTGTCTTTTAAAACTTTTAGAGAATTCGAAAAATCTAATTTTGAAATAGATACAAATTGATTTCATCAAATTCGAAAAGCTTATATGTATATGTTTTTTGAATGAATATCTATATGAACAGTACACATCAAAATACTTAGTCTCAACTTTCATCAACTAACCCGAAAGAAAGATTTATTGGACTTTTTACAAGCAAACAAAAATGTGGTTCATCCCTAAAAGAAAACAAGAAAATAATAGAAAAAATAATGGACAAAAATCTAACGAATTACAGAAGGTGCTATTTGGTTAGTTTTTGTTTACATGAATCATTTCTCGTTCAATTTTGTAAAAACTTATTGCAGTTAAGTTTATCACGCTTTTCAGCTACTTATTCATTCTTCCTTCTTCCTAAAGATGCTTGATGAGCTAAGTTGAAACCTCGTTCCCATCAAACCGAGTCCTCCTATTAAGTATCTTGTTTTTGTGACCACTGCCAATAACAATAGAAGTCGTACGGCGGGTGCTCTACAAAGCGACAGATAGTGGACACACAAACTAAACAAGGTGACAATCAGGTGGTTCCCGAATGCTGAATCGGTATGAGAATGGCCTTAAAACAACTTTTGAGTGGAATCGTGAGTTCGGAAAATATCAATGCAAACTTTTCCTCCCCGACTTTTTAAGTAAATTTTAATTTCTTTTCAAAAGAAAAATGAACACAAACTTTAACTCGTTCTTCCAGGCGTTTACCTTGGCCTGAACAACCTCGCCTTTTTTTCAGTTCCCACATATTTTCAGTCAATCAGCAAGCATGTATTTTTGTTGCGCCATCATTTAGCTACACCCGGATATAGGCGATTAAGGAGACACGTTTTTAAATAATTTAGCCAAACTCTTTTCCGCATTTTTATGCAATATATGTTATATGAATGAATTGAAGAAAATAACTTTCTGAAGCCGGATTTTGGATTCTTCAACCGACCAGAAATTCTGCCTAACTAATATCTGCTGATTTATACATAAGAAAGCTATATACATTTTTTGTAGATTTTTAGGTAGTTGTTGATACAATCTTACGTGAAAGCTCTGTATAATAATAATATCGCGTATTTGTGGGATAGTGATTCAATTTCATAAGAAAACTTCAATAGGTGTTAAACAAGACTGTATTCTTAATGCACTGCCTTTTATAATTTAAGTCAATGATATAACCAAAGATGTTAAATGTTAGTACAGCCTTACAATGCTGACGTATTTAGATGTAGAAATGTATTATGTTTTATGTGACACTATCTAAGGTAAACAGGCAATGATGAACCCTTTTAAGTGCATAAAGTAAATATTGGAACCACACTGTTAACGCTGAAAAACTCAAAATTATGGTATTAAGCTATAAAATTTCCTTTGTATTTAACTTTACCATTTTGGTAAAAATTATATGATTCTAAAAGAGCTTTTTCTGCAATTCGGGAAAACAATAATATATCATTAATTGCAAAACAAGCTCTGTCTCACTCGTCAGCAGCTTCAAAAATCCTTTAAGAGCTCAAATATGAGCCAACAAATGCTACAATAAGGTGGATAAATTTATGCGCTAAGCAATATGACTTAGATTAAGCCTTAATTTAAAAACAAAAAATGCTTTGAAATAAAATTCAAATTGACTTACAAAAAAAAAATACCAGCTTTTATAAAAACTTTCTATCTATGGTATTCTGGTATTCATGGAATTTTCTTCTAAAACAATTCAATTGTAATGTTACAAATAGAGCACAATGCGTTAAACTTCAAACTAATTATTTAAGTATTATTAAAATTCCACAAGGAAGCAATCTTAAGCATCTTCTGTTTAATATTTTTAGAATAAAAGTATTCGTTTTGCAAGAAAATGCACCTTATCCTGACGATATGAAAATTTGTATTTGTGTCTCAAGTAAAGTAAACTTTATGCATGGGTTTCTCAAAACAAACTGCAATCATTTCACAATTTGTATTCCAAGAAATTTGTTGATATGACTTTTCTTATAGAAAATTTTAGCTCCATAGTAAAGTTCCTGAGATACAGCACTTCGATTTTGGCGAAATATGCAAAATACGAGTTATGAAAAATACCACTTCTAAGTTTTATAGAAAAATGAAAATAAGTACAACAAAAAGAATGGACAAAATTATCCACATTTTAGTACTTTGAGACTTGATTAGTAAGCCCATACAATTTTAACCAGTAATCTTCCAATAACAGTTATCTTTCAAAGTGGCTTCAATGTAACCTTTCGAAAAATAAATTGATATCAAACATTTGTAAATTAAGAACTTGTAGTAATTTTACATCTCATTACTTTTCGCGGCAGAGTTTTTACTTAGGCTTTTTGTATACAGCACAAGTTGTGGCTCATTTTTTTTTAAAACATTTATGCTTTTGGTTTAGTGAAGTTTAAGTTTATTTAGTTATTATCAAAATGAAAATGATTTATCATTTAAAAGAATTGAATAAAATATATACATTTTACTAGCTAACCCGACAAACGTAGTTTTGTCATAAAATAATTTCTAGAGAATATTTTGCTAGAAATAAATAACTAACTTATTGTAAGTGTGTAAGGATGTGGTAGCTATATAATTGGGAGAGGTATAGAGTAAACTGTAAACGGTACATATCCCTTATTGTGACTATACTACAAAATAAATATCAATCCTTTAATGTAACAGAATGTACAATATTTTTTGTGATCCCATCTTTCGCCAATACAAACAAACTGGATGGTTTGCCCACTTGAGAGTACGCCACGTATAATTGTCCGTGTAATAAACATGAAGTGCTCAAATCTAAGCCGCAGACAGACATCGTTTGGCCTTGAGACTTATTGATAGTCATTCCAAATGCCAACCTAATTGGAAATTGAAGACGTTTGAATTGAATTGGCACATATGTGGGTATAAAAAGGATTCGCGAGCCATTTAGAGATTTAGGAGATCCAACCTTTAGTTGCAAATTATGCGGTGCAATGTCTGGTAAATCCAATGAGTTCGAAAATTAAGTTGAATAATTTACAACTTCGGTAGCATCACAAACTGTATCAATAGATTTGTATGACACCAAATCTCCTATTAACAAATGTTGTATCTGGAGATTTAATTCGTTAACATCCACATTTTTTGCTGCTACGATTGCTCTTTCTGCAAGCCACTCATGATTTGTTTTTTGTCTGTGTACATCGGGAAACATCTGGTCTACGAGAGCCTCTTGTGAATCAATAATCTTGCAGAAATCATCCAGTAATTTAATGCATCCAGTTTCATTGAGAATTTTGAGAATGTTTCAGCGGATGGATCTCGAAGCATTTGAACACGCATATTTCTTCATTCATTAGTGGGGCATTGCGAGCAACAATCGCTGCCATGTCTACAGTATTTTATTGTAGTTCACGATTCAATTCAGCGTCTATTAAATCAGATGCATTTCGATTTGGTGAATTTATACCGAATTGACTGAGTGGTAAGTTGGTAATAATAATTAAGGATTCTCAATAGCAATCAATGCTTCATTATCCCTGAATACTATCGTGAGTACAGTTTGATGCAATTAAACAATAGCACTTAGGAATATAAAAAAGCAGATAAAAACCTGTTCTCAGACCTACCGAATGTATATGAAAAATTTTATTGAAATTGGTTAAGCCGTTTCGAAAGAGTATAGCAACTAACACTGTGACAGGAGAATTTTATAAATTAGAGATTACGTAGCTTTGAAAGCAAGTTTTCTAATGTAATACAATTTTGTTTAGCTTTTGAACATTTTTATTGAATCATGTCATCATGTCAACTCATCTTCAAAATCTATTGGCAGCTCTATCGATAAATAGAAATTAAACGAGCTAATGGATTCAATCAATGTTCGACTATTCACCTTATGTGTTAATTCTAAATAAAAACTTCACTTACAAATCTACAGTTAGTACGAAAATAGAACCTTAAAACTTGAAGAACCTAATAAACCTCGTGAGCATTTATTTTGTCTGGGTAGGTACCTATCATTCTTATTTATTTAACCCGTTGCTTATTAAAATAACCAAGAAATAATCTGGACCTTGAAGAGGTGCTAACTCAATTCAACTAAAAATTAAACCCATTTCAAATCAAAGTAACTTACGTTCTCTGCATGCAATGTGTGATCAACTCGCGCTTCTTCGCCCTCTTCTTGTCCATCTTCATCTCGAATCTCTCCGTACATATCCTCGTCACTCTCTTCTTCGGATTCTTCAAATTGCACGTTGATTCCATAGGTCTCATCGATTTGTTCTTCGTTGTTGGTTACATTGAGGGCAGTCGATGCATCTGCCCCAAAGTCTGTGATTTTTTTGCCCAAATTCACCAACAGAGCAAATCTAAGAATTTGAACATTAAATCATCTTACTTTGTATTCGTATTTGTACTTGCTAACTTACCTTTCATCAGCAACACTTCCTAAGAGACTATCAATCTCACGTTTGCGTTCTCGATCCTTTAGCTTGTCGTTCTTTAAAACTGCCAAGATCTCATCAGCTGCACCGCAAAGAATATCACGCGGTTGGTCACCCAGAGCCTCTTGAATGAAACTCAACAACACTTCGTAGGTCTGTCGGGTTTCTTGAGTCTTTGGCCGATAAACAATACCGACCATTTCGTCAATGCCTTCGGAAAGCAAAGTGGCACCTTTCATCCGCTCAAAGTCATATTGGGCTTCATCACGTTTTTGCCGTCTATAGTTTAAATAGAAAACAAGCAAATTAAAACAATTTTCTTTTGTATATAATATAATAGTTGAACAAACTTTTGCTTTCGCTCTTCTGTTTTTTCAGGCTTGGTTCTCTGATAACGATCGCCCATTCGGGTTCCATCTAGCTTCCCTACAAGCGATACAACTTCACCGGTCGCTTCATCACGTCGTGGACGCTCGATAAGACGCACATCAGCTTGGAGCACAAGATTAGAGTTCTACACGAATTTGGCGTCCCAGAGAAATGTAAACGTTTAGAAAAAAGCATTCATTTTATAGGTTAATGGAAATGTTTTGGTTTTGCTTACCGCTTTGTACTCGTACTGAAGCTGTCTAGCTGCAGCATCCGCCATGGAGTGTGTTTTATTTTATTTATTGGTTTATAAAAAGAACTTTTTAATAATTTGCAGAATTTTGTATTTATTTTATTTATCGTCTAAGAAAAATTTCATAAAGCGATATGATTTCTGCAGTTCTTCGCACTCCACTCACAAACACGGCTTCTGTTCTGTTTTTGACATCTGTCATGTATCGTAACGTGGGTTTTTAAGTGTAGCCATTTTTATTGTATAACATTGCGTTTACGTTATAAAGAAATCTTATTCACATCCGTCAGTTAATTTAAATAGAAAATTCAAAGTATTTATAAGAGTTTTGGAAATTTCCTGTGGAAGAACAGAAGAGATGTGTTTTTAAAAAAATTTTAGTATATTTGCTATTGTTTGGTTATGAAAGTGGATTGCATAGAACATTTATGAGATTACATGAGATAATTGCGGAGAAAGAAACATTACGCAAAACATTTTGCGTAGTGAAACTAAGTGAAAATGTATATCGGATATTTTTTTTAACTCAAATATTTTAAATTAGAATAAGAGAAAATTAAGTCCGTTCGCGTAATTACGAAATTTAATTTTACGAAAAATTACAAAATTTAACTAAATCCTGTTCGCGTACTCAAAAATTTCGTAGTTTTTCGTAAAAACAAGTGCTCACGAGAGTAG